>NW_015113344.1:272748-278458 GCF_001443285.1 Poecilia latipinna
GGAAAAATCCATATGTTGAAAAAAAGAAGACTCTGGCTTCTTTGTTTTTTTTTTTGTTTTTTTTTTTTTTTTTTTTTCCTTACTGAGCCATTACTGATGCGATTCCTCTTAGTTTCTTTTACGGCTAAATCTTGACTAAATTCAGCTTTGTTTTTCAAGCACCTTCCCTGGTGAATGGTCCAGCTTGCTGAGACAGGACTTCAGATGGCCTTTGATGACTTTGTAATTGAGCGTAATTTGGTTTCCTGCCTCCAAACTAATGAGGCGAGAAGAAAGAACAGCGGCAGGGCTGAATACAGTTGTTTGCAGACAGAGGGGAGGAAAACTGCTGAGGAAAAAAAAGAAGAAAAAAAAAGAAAAATGTCACGCTCCGGAGTGAGCGCACTCAGGTCCTAAAAAACATCTGTCACCCTGCTTTACCTCCTCATCACAGCAATAACAGCCAAATCACCATGCAGAACGACAAATCTGGACTTCTTCATTTTCTGCGAGCTGAGAGTGTCAGGGACAAAAAAAAAAGAAGAAGAAGAGGACAGATGGAGGTGAAGCTAATTTATTCCTGCAATTATTTGAAATTTTCTCTCTGCAAGTCAAATTGCGGCGCGTAATAGAAAAGAGTGAGTGTACCCAGGGATTCATCAGCCAGGTTAGGGACAGGATGGTATGCACGGGGTGTGCTCTGCCGCCGCTGGCTAAGCTATGAAGTCAGGGTATGAGAAAAAAAAATAACCCTTGGGGAAAAACTTTAAAGTCAAAGAGATATGAGTGGTGGTGCTTAACAGCAGTGTCCATTGATTTACAAAGGAGCTGTCACAACAGCTTACCACTGAAGATATCAATTGGCACTTCGTCTCAGCATGCTAGCGGGTGGTGAGCAGCTGGAGTTGTACCTCTCATCCTTGTGCCTGCCAGGAGATTGCTGCGTGCTACTGAAGGGTAACTGCACACTTATAGCGCTCCTGCATACTTCCCCACCTGTCCCACCGACACCATTGACCCACGGCGTCATTAGTATGCCGATCCACAGGCTTATCTGCAAGCTACGTACACCATCACATGGATTCTGCCTTCCTCAGATATAGCTAAGTATTTAAGTATTTCTATGCCTTGAAGCCTTTAACCTTTTTTGTCACAGTACAGCCACACACCTTAATGCACTTTATTGTGACATACCAACACTAAATACAGGATGGTATTGAAGTGGAAGGAATATTACACATGCTTTTTGTGTTGCACACATTTCTATTAGTATTTAATATCCATGAGTTGAGGGGTGGAACCACCTTTCACTGTGATGAAACTTGCTTTGTGTAGTCTTAAAGTAAAAGTTTTGCTCATTCTTTACAAAACAGCTCAAGGTCAGTCAGTTTGAATGGAGAGCAACTACATTCAGTGCCATTTTTAAAAGGCTTCCACATACTGAAGAGATATAATCTTTGAGCAGCAGGGACTCTAAACCGTGTCATCTGTCAAACCCGTCCATGGACGGTGACAGTCAACCGTGCCGATCGGATACATTTCTCGCGACAACAGTCCCTTAATTTCCCACAATCCAAATGGATACTAGCTAGTTTGATGAGTTAGCTGGACGCCTAGCCTCATTTCTTGTGACCGTTTGCGCTGACTCTCGCCCTTATCAGCCCGACGTTGTGTACAAGACAGTTTGATTTTAACGGTTTCCCGCCGAGTCATTTACTGTAGCACACAGAGTACACAGTTGTAAAAATGTATCTTTGCACAGACGTGTCCAGCAGACATGTGCATCGAGTCCACTTCGAGTATGCGCTGACCAGTGTAGAATGAAGTGGGGGCCACATGAATTTTCTTCTATCTGAAATATTCTGTTGTAGCCCTGGGTATAGAGTCCCTGTTGTGCTCAAGTCTCTTCCACCATGTTTTACAGTGAAGTTGGTGTTTTTTTCAACAAAAACGTTCTTTTTGCCACGCTTGAATGAAGCACATTTTAAGAGTGCATGTTGTTGGTACTTGTAAACGGTGCTGCCGTCTTACCAGGTTTGTCTTGAAAAGAAGGTTTTTTTTTAATCTGGTTAAATTAACGTTATGACCAATATAGACAGTTATAATAGCTAAGGATGACTGCAGCTCCTCTAGAGGTAGCACGATCATTTCACAACACTTTACACTTTTTGGATGATTGCTAGGTGCTCTGTGAGACGTTCAGAGCTAGGGATATTGTTTCACAAGCTAATCATGCAGACTCCCTGATCAGTCTGCTGTGTCCCTTGCTCTATGTGATGTCGTTTGTTCACCAATGTTCTCGAGCAATCTTCTAATGTCAAGCAACACTTTTATTTTTATGTCATTAAATCACACACAGATCGACTACTTACTAATTAGCTCAATTCTGAGATCATTTGTTGCATTAGATTTTTAGAGGAATCAAAATAGAAGCAGGTCAATTCACACTTTTTGATATTTCTAAAGTAAAAAAAAAATATAAAAAATCAATCCGTGCAAAATTCTCAACCATGTAACAACTCCGTACTACATTGTATTGGTCTAAATACATTAAATCATGTGATTATGACTTATGTTTGCATCTGTAACATGGCAAAATGTAAATAGCTGCTTTTGCATGACATCACAATGATTGATGAATTTTTAAAGCTACAGAAAACATGTTGACCAGGGACTTCTGTCAGTTCTGAACCATCTGGGATTCACTATCACACACTGGAGTCAAGGATCACTGCGTTAGGGGCTTAGAGGGTTAGGTGGTCGGGTGGATCAGTAGTTCCTGTCTTCTTTGTAGAACAAACGGACTCTGTGCACTTCAGATCAAAGACAACGGACACCCAGAACTATTTCTGTCCTAAATTTCACTCGACTATGATCCACTTTGCTAAGCAGTATGAAAACTGCTGGGTTGGCAGTGGAAGCCTCCAGGTCATCCATCCAATCCTCAATCTTTATCTTGCAGTTCATACCCAGAATCGCATCAGTGAAGAGAGACGAGCGGAGTCTCCACATTGATTTCTGCAGAATCTTGTTTGCAAAGGCAAACTACCTCGGGAGAATGGATCAATTTGTTTTGATCCTGTGAGAAATCAATGTTTGTATGTCACACCCGATACTCCGCTAAAGGCTTAGGAATCCTCTCCCTAATAATCAGCGAGCCGGTTCAGAAATCTCAGGGATTTCTCTCTTTTTTTTTTCTTTTTTTTTTTGTTTCTTTTCTGGAAACAGATTGAAGTGTGGAGCAATTTTGATCTCCGAGCGCCACATCAATGCCACAGTGTAAACCGAGAATATTAATTCATGGTTCCGTCATGCATGTCTTTATTGGAGCACGTGTTAATTGAAGTGACTTTCATGCAAATGTAATTGTCGCCGAGTTGCCCATTAAGTGGGTGAAAATTAATGCTTAAGGAATATTAATGCATCACATGATCATCAGTCATTTTGGTTGTTGTAGATCCAAAAGTCTGATGTAATGAGTTTCCTTTGGGAGTTACGAAAGCACACATTTCCATGTAAATTATACATGGTGCCAAATTCCCATAATTTGATATTCCTTAAGGTATTAATTTGCTTTCTGTAAATAGTCTGTTTGAATAATCGTCTAGTTGTCATTTTAGCTATACAGAGAACTAAAATCAAAGTTTTTAATACATTTATTTTTGGTCTGTATGTAACTGCAGCTACTTGCATCTGATTTTTCTATTCTATTTCCAGACGGCTTAAGATAAAAACCTGTGATTAGAATTGATTTGTTTGACTTTTCTTTTTTTTTTTTAAATAGCAATTTCTGAATTTTATCAAACTCACATGTATCCATCCTTTTATCAAATATGGTATTTTCTTTGTTAGCATAAACATACAGTCAGACCTATAATGAAATGGTTTCAGGTTTCATTTCAAATAAGACATTGAAGAAAGATTCAAGAATTTCTGTTTGAGGATACTCTCTCATCCAATCCTATTCTGCAAAAAATAATGTCAAAAAAGTCAGCTACTGTATTAAGATCATTATCTCCTTTTCTTCATTGTTCTGGTTTATCATGTAAAATCCTACTAAAGTATACCAATGGGGTATACTTTTCCAAAACCCTGTATGCACACATAAAACTGCAATTAATAAACTTCAATGTGTGTTATATTGAATCCCATTCCCTGATTATCAGTTTGCAGCATCTACAAATTGTACTGAACAGTAGTGCTGCAAATGTGTGTTTTTATACGGTAGAAAGAACTGCTTTCATGCTGAATAAATATAATCCAACCTGCTCCCTTAGCATTGCTTTCTAGCTAGACCCTCTACCTTTCATCATCAAAGATTGCATGACTATAATTTTGGTAAAGTTTTTTGTTTGTTTTGCCTTTGTGCGCCAGCAGAAAGGTGCATCCTGGCTTCAGAAGCACTGTAGGCAGCGGTAATGGAAAACAGCATAACTATTGTTGCTGGCCTTCAAATCAACATTTCTTTTATATGGGTGTTATTTGCTGATTGGACGTAATGACTCGCTTGCTGCACTACAATAATACCCGATAAAATCTGCTTGATTATACATTTGACCCAAATGCTGCGTTCGTTCTGCTGGGACAGAATTTTGGTAGCGTTTAACCAAACATCAGCAGAAAAATTGTGAGGAAGTTTGTTGGGTTCCTCATTGGACCACCATTTTATACAACTTGGCTTCTTTGGTCTGCTCAAAAGATAAGAACTCAAATTTTGCTCTACATGGTGACAACACTAAATAAAGTTATTCTTTTCAGACCAGCCAAAATGGAAATGGTCAAATTGAGGTATTTCAGTGGACCTTTGGTCTGCTGCCCACTAGCTAATACTTGAGATCCCCACTAAAAACAATTGGTAACACTTTGTTTGAAGAAGTACAAGACTGACATGACACCGTCATACACATAATATCTGTTATGAACATGAAGCATTCTTCATGAATGTTTATGACTGTTGTCATATAGTGTCATTCAGTAAATAATGGCATTTTAATGCAAAGTTGCTTTAAAAGGCCATTAAAAATGTCATCTTTGCATTAAAAATGTCATTATTGATCAAATGACACTTCATGACAACAGTCAAACTGTCATTAAGACTCATCATGGCACACCGCTTCAAATAAAGTGTTAATTATAACAGCCCATTTTAAAAGTTCAAATACCAAAAATACCTTTACAGAAACTGGCTTTGTTGTCCGTCACTTGTCCGTTGGCGGATCTCGTTTGTACATCAGATTTATGGCTGTACCAGCAACAAAAGGTTCAGGCTCTGGACTTTTGTATGAGAAAAAGAACATGATTAATTGCTTTAAAATTTTTAACGTGTTAAATCAATTAATCAAAATTAAGGGACTAAAGTCTCAGCCCTACTTTCTATGCATTAATATGCACAGTGGAAAGCACATCAGCTCTACTGTAGGGCTAAGATTCTCATCTTTATCACATTTAGTTCTGCTCTTGGAGGTACAGTCAGCCATTAAAAATAAATGTGTGTAGAGTTGCATTGAGCCTAGGAATTTCAACTTCCAACGCTTCATTATAGTCTAGAATATTCCACATATTCTCGTTGAAAGAGAGCTAGAATACTGAACTGTGAATGGGGTTATAGTCTGTGTAAGGCTTTATATGAGTCTTATATAAACCTATAAAGTCTGTTTAAGTGGGTAATGTGCATGTCTCTTTGCATAGATCAGTGGTTCCCAAACTTTTTCTTCTGCGCCCCCCCCAGTGG
>NW_015113345.1:0-63086 GCF_001443285.1 Poecilia latipinna
GTTTTAACTCCGACACGTCTAGGTGAAATCTAGTATCCATCTGTGAAGACCTCAGAGGTTCATCAGAGAACATGGTGAACAAACAACCTCAAAAAGACCAAAGAACACAGCAGGATTTGTCCGGGAGAAGATGGTGCAGAGCTACAAAGAAATGACCATCCAACCATGCTGACCGCCCTGGCAAGAACAGTGACTAGTGATGCGCTCTTCCATAATTTAGCCTTAATGGAAGAGTAGCGGGTTTTCCTCAAGTGAGACCACATTTGAGATCTTTGACCTCTGTGCAAAACTGTGGCACGTCTCCCTTTACTTGCCATTCTCACTGTGAAGCATGGCAGTGGCGGCAGCATGCCACAGTGATTCATTTCTTCAGAAGGAAGGTTAGCGTTGATTAGAAAGGCTAAATACAGAGTAGTTGTGGAAGAAATCCTGTTAGAACATAGGAAAGGACTGGATGGAAATCCATCTTGTAAATGCAGCCCAAGCTGCAGTGAAAGGGAATTACAATTCATTTTACAGAATTACTCTGTGATATAGTTTCCTTATTCCTAAATAACTCAGTTTATTTCTCAGTTTTTTTTCCAGGTCCTGTACTTTTAAATTAAGTTGTGTTTTTTTTTTTTATGAGAAAACCTTGGTCTAGTTGTTTCATGTAGGCACAGCAGGGTGATTAGCTTTTGGCAGGATGTACTTGTGTGTTGTAATGACATCACACATCAGGTTTGGATGGATTCAAGTGAGAAAATGTGTACATTTTACTGTTCGCCACTGGATCCGTCTCTGTCCGCGTTCCCCATCCGCTTTGGTCAGTAAAAATGTATGAGAGTTTAACGTTCCAGTATGAATTGTAACTGCCTTTGAAGTTGTCAGCATTTTAACAGTCACTTAAAAAAATCCAGTCTGGCTGGATTAGTAATTCACATCTCTATTAAAGATATGACAGATGGATTTTGAAAGAAAACTGCTGAAGGGGACGGTTGTAAATCCCCTCCGAACCTCCACCCCTGGGGTTTAACCCCTCATTAGCCACAAGCTCCCAATCAGACTCAGAAGTTCTCCTCTCTGCGGTCATCTTATGCTGGTGTGTAAAACGACGATATAATTAGAACCCACAATGTTTTATTTCCAGTTTTATGTTGGCTCATAAGGAACAAGTGGCTCAGCACAGCTGCTCCTCACAGCAACCAGGGACTTTAGGGGATTGCCTTCATATGGCAAATTTACTGCAGTTCAGGAAACATGCTGGGATATTGGTTGTCTTGGCAAACAAAAAAGACTTAATCAGCTGTATTTGCTATTCTGTAAGCTGACGTAAAGCCAAACCAGTTTGGGCCTTTTTGGTGTTGACGTGTGTTTTGTTTTATTAAATGTTTTTTCCCCCCCACAAGCTTTACACATCATATCGTCAAAAACGTACTTTGTTTTAGTAATTAAGTTCAAAAAGTCTTAACTTGATTAATTTATCTCAGAGCGATGTTTTTCAAGCTCTACTGTTGATGAATGTGGCTTAGAGCTAAGGGAAGCAATGTCCTGAAAACATCTGCATGTGCATCTGCAGTCCACACCTCGAGAATCATTTCATTCACATTCTTGATTGGGCTTTGCTCTACAATCTCTTGAAAGTTTCAGTTATTTTAACCTTTTGCGACTGCTTTTCCTTCCACTCAACTTTCCATTAATCTCATGTTGTCCTTTTGAAGGGTGTCCATGACTACGTGTTGAACAGCAGTTTCTTGTTTGATTTTTGTATACTTTAACATAACGTTTGCATTATAAGTCTTTGTTTTGAACTCATGTAATATTGTTGATTTTCTGAGTAGTTGAACTTAGTGTTTTTATTGCCTATTAGCCATAATCGTCAACATATTATCAGAATTATTTGTTTTAGAATTGAAGTTAATTAACTTTTAAGTGATATTCTAATTTATTGAGACGTACCTGTCATACTTCTGAGCTAAAACATCTAGAAAATGTCAAAATCCTATTTTGTATCATCCCATAAAGTGTGTCATGTAAACCGTGTGCTCGATATTGTGCGAATACAGACCAGGGCTATGCCATTGTTCTAAATGTTGAAATACAACTCTGCCGCTTAATCTCCTTGAGTGTCAAGATTTTGTTCAAATAATACGTGTGCTGGAAGGGGATCTGCTCAGCCCTTCAGCCTCTAATTGTGAGGACAAAGAACATGACAGTCCCATTGTTTGACTCACGCACCCTGCGCTGCCACATGAAAAAGGAGCGGAGTCTAACCACCTTAGCTCGACCGCGCTAAAGGACGTGATTGCAATGAAACACTGAGCTCCGTTGCTCTCTTGTGATTTCAGTCACATCGCAGCCCTCTTGCTGTGTACCCTCCGCCCCTCCGCCACCCACCTCAAACACCTCCCCGCCTGCCAAGTACATAGGAAAGCAAGTCATCCAGGGCGAGTGAGGGCCGAATCCCTGCAGGGAATCACAATGAGTCCTTCGACGCTGTCCTTCCTCGGACTGTAAAGCATCAACAGCCTCCCCCACTCAGATGGCCACCATGGGTTGCTTTTGTCCCACTTTGCAAGAGATTTTTTTTTTTCCCCAAGTACACATAAAACAAAGCTTTCTGTCTTGTGGAGGGGTTGTTAGATATTGTATTGTATTATTTCAGACTTTAATAGACTTGAATGTATTGATTTCTTTAGATTTTTTTATTTTTATAACATTCTGAACATTTGTATATAGTCTTTTTTTCCCCTCTAAAGCTCTTTGAATATTAGCTGGGTCTTACTAATAGTACATCTCAAAAACATTAAAGCAATACAATGTTAAAATTGACTTCTGATTTTCAGAGTGTGGAATAGAGTCATTTTGCTGCTTTTGTGGCATTTGGACTTTGTTAGATCAGATCTAAGTGGGATACTATATTTGGGATATAGTATCCCAAATGCAGATTGTAAATTTTAGTAGCATTTTATTTTGTTTGCAAAATAAAAAGAAGAAGTGTTAGTGCTTTGATTTATGTTTTAAGAAGCAGGGATTCTTTTCAACAGTTAGTGAAATTTAGATTCTTGGATGAGTATGCATACATTCAAAAACAAAAGGTAAAATGTTAAAACCAGTGTGACATGTAGCAAATTAAACAGGAATATTGCCAATTTGTCATAAATCATTGTGGAAACCACTGAATTTATGAAGTATTACTAGATCTCAAACAGTTTTTTTTTTTTAGAAAATGAAAGGGCTAAAACAAGCCTGGTTAATCAAACACTTTTCTACGCCATATTTAGTTTTTATCCATACCCGGAAATTGAAAACAAATAAGTCATTACTTCTCTATTCTTTTCAAGACTGGGTATAAACCTTGGATATTTATTTTTGACAACAGATTAAAAAGTGGTTTTGGCAGTCTGATGCTGTGTGATCCTGCTTAAATCAACAGAATTATCCGTTTTGTGCTCGAGGTGCTAACATGACTCCAGGTTGTTTAAAATATAGTCCTCAGGTATTCATTTAGATGAGCTCTTTGCAATGATTTGGGGAGCCAACCAAACCAAAATCATCCCCAAAAGTCTTACTCAGTATAAGATTTAATAACTTTGCAATGCTGCCATGTGAGTGTTAACATTGACAATTACCTAAATAGGATGACGACTTTTGAAGTCGTCCTATTTATATGGTTTGGGTTCACTTTCTCTCTCTCTCTGTATTTCCTGTTTGGGGTAACAAAGATGACTGAAAGCTTGGCAAAAAAAACAAACATCTTCTACCACATATTTTTCCTTCTAGAAATAGACATACCCTTATCACAGCTGTGTGGTAGTTTCCAATTGTTGTACAGATCACACCTCCTGATGCTGATTGTAACAGATCCTAGTTTCTCTTTAACAAATATGCAGTCGTTAGCCACATTTTTAGATAAATCTTCGTAGTACCTGTTTGGACTCTTTTTACTTTCATATCTGTCTTAGTTGGGATTAATTAGAAAAGGTGTCAGAAACACTCCATGTAGTTTATTTAATCAATGCTCAGCTAATGCGGGTCAGTTCTGTTTGCTGTTTCCTTCGTAAAACCGACCCATGCAGCTAACCTGTACCGCAGCATTCCTGGGTGCCCTTCATTTGTGGGACAACACAGTCCAATAATTTAGGAGACAAAAAAAACCATCACTGGTTTTGACAAGACACAAGATGCTTTTTGTCACCCAATGTGACAGAATGTTAGCCGTTTGGGTTAAACCCCGCCTGCCTGGTGAGAATCGAACTGGAAGCGGAAATGCTCTCCTGAATACACACAGGACCATAAAATAGAGCAACACCACCAGTCTAAATTGTTGATCTAAAGCAACATGGCTCCATTATTTAAAGCTCACGACCACCTTTTGCTCTCCACTTTTAACTTGAGCCATTGTGAGTTGTTGCCACAGTTTCCTGTTTTCAGCTCACAGAGCAACACCTGATGTGGCCTTCTGCTCAATTGCACTTTTCTCACTAGTACACTTCTTAAACTTCTGTTTTACTCTTAGTTTACGGGCTTCCTCTCTATAATTGTACGTTTCTATAATTAGTCATATTAACTATGCTCTTTAATACTTTTAAGCACCTTTTCTTATGTGGTACAAGATCCATTGGCAAGCATAGACAAAAGCATGCGCCTTGTAGGTTAAAGTGCCTCCAACCAGGTATGTTGAAAAGTCAAATCTAGTGGGTATTATTTGTAAACTTTATGGGTGAAAAGAAGCATATTTTACATAGTTTACATATTCAGTTCAAGTGAGATCACGTTAAAAACTTTAATGTGTGAAACGGGTACTGAGTATTGACAGAGCGATGTGTTAAAGTTTAGTTTGAGGAGCTTCTTTTCCTTTTGCTTTCAGGAAGCAAAAAACAAAAGAAGAGAATCGTGGGAGCGGGGTCAGGCTTTTGGAGGGTCAGGAGTGTTGCTGTGGCATTGCTAGCCTGTGGTACACCTCAACAATCTGTGCTGACTAGCTGCCCAGAACTACTGTGCACTGCAGCAGTTTCCCATGGGTCAGATGGTGACTGAGTGCCCAGTTATATCTTCGCTGTGACACATGAAAGAGCCTTTGTGGCTAGAATTGAAAAACACCTTAAGGGTAATAAAAAAAAAAAAAGCTGAAAGAAATTAGATGTTTGCAAAAGGAAGGAGAAACAACCAACAAACCCTCAAATAAAAGGCACCACTGTTGGTTGCCAGCATGAAAACCTTCCTTTTTTTAAATTTAGTGTGCCCTGGAGTAGTTTTGATACAAAAATGTCTTTGTAAACTTAGATTAACCTTAATGTGTCGCTTTACGCGACTGAGATAAAATCTGTATAACTGGAAGCTGAATATTTTCTACCTAGATCATGCTTGTAGAAAACTGCACATTTAAAACAAAATAATGCAGACATTTATCATGAGCTTTAACACAGCTATGACAAATTTACAACTGATAATACCTATGTTTTTATTTGATCTTTTTTTTAGGTCCCAAATCAGATGATCCTCCCAAGACTTGCAATCCTAAGCAGTTTGCCTGTAAGGACCATGTGACCTGTATCTCCAAAGGTTGGCGCTGTGATGGGGAGAAGGACTGTCCAGATGGCTCGGATGAATCGCCAGATATCTGTGAGTACGCCTGGATAAATGGCAACAACTCTCTGCAGGGTTGTGTTCTGTCCAGGCCATTGGAAATTATTAATTTTTGCTTGGTCAATGATTCTTTTTTTTTTTCCACAATAGTCTTTTCTTTCTCCTTCCTCTCAAAAGACACATCTTCTTTTCTGCACACGACAGTATAAATTATCATCTGCAAATGGCTGCAAAGAGACAAAAGTGCAACACAGAGACAGTTTCGTTTGTGCCTGAATAACGATGCCGTTTTTGCCCTTTCTGCAAAGGACACAGCTTTGCTGAATTATAGCTCTAATTATGCAGCCTTGTTTAGTCTGAACCTCTCGGGTCTGTCTGCTCTCGTCTAGGCTCCTTGCAGTCTCTGAGAAGCCTAGGTTCTGGCCACTTCCACTTACAATCTCTCGGGCCGTGTGTCCGTAAACCGTCGTGGGTAAAAGCATTCCTTTTGTTTAAATGCAGGCACTAATGGTGATTTTTACCATCTGGTCGGTGCCACACCTTGCATCCGTCATGCCACAAGCACTCTCACCACAATGATTCTTGCCATAGTCTGGCATGCAAAGACAAGCAACTGACGACAAACATTAAAACACGGGTCATGGATAGGAACACAACAAAGTTTTAGCACAGTGGCACCAACTGTTTTATATGGTTCACTGTAACATGATGTTTTATGCGGCATGTAACTGGGAGGGTTGTAATGAGATCTTGCACCATAATAAAACATATTTTCCGCCAAAGTCGGGTCCAGCTACCGCCAGCGTGTAACTCTGTCTGGTGGAGGGAGGAACTTGACCTCATGGTGCATCTTTGCCTGAGACTCTTAATTTGAAGTAAGAAGGGAAGTAGCTCTTCAGTTACCCTGCTATATCACTATTGCTAACTTTGTCGTTGTTTTTAGCGTCTTTCCAGACCCCTCTAACGACTTCTTTTATCCCCTAATGAAAAGTAAAATTTTTTCTGTGCTATTGAAGATACTGAAGAAACCTTCACCGCTTTTAAGCTGTTTCAAATTGAAATGATCAATCAGTTTGTAACCACTGAGAGTTCAATGACTGCTTACCCACTGTGTGCCAACAATGCGTAACCTAGACTTTCCTAGGGGGTTTTCCTATCAATGCTAAAATCTACAGGGCTCAGTTAAAATAACTGAGACTGAAAGATAGACAAGACACTAATAAGCTGTATAAGCACCAGGAGATTCTGCGATTGTCTAACAAATTGTCCTTAAAGACTCTGAAGTTGGCATTGGCTTCAGCGCTCTCTGTTGGCACTAAACTGCTTTTTCACAATTCAGGTAATTTACATTAATTTATTTGGTGGGCTTTACATTTATTTGTTGATTTCAGAAGATGGCTCTGTATGCATTTGTAGGAACTAAACCTGACTTTCAGTGGAGTGGCTTGTCTTTCACTTGGCAGTGGCGACTGACATGATGGCACTGTAATAAACTGTTATTTATCTGACAAGATAACAGTTTACAAGAATATTATGATTGTCATCTGCTTCAGATCTCCTTCCTGGGTTTAAAGGAAAACGTCTATTTCAGTTTTTATTTGTGTTTTTTCCATTTTGTACAGAGCGCAGACCACATTTGTACATTTGCAACTGCAAAAGTGTATTGCAAAGAAGTTTTGAATTTGGACTTTCATTTACTAAATCCCACATGAAACTAACAGAAAACAGGGCAGATCTTACTCTCGGATAGATCAAATTTCACTCCTCGATAGATCTGCTCTGATTGTTGCTAGCTGCTAATCTCGGTCACAAAAACTTCCCAAAGTGGGGGGCTTTTAACAAAATTTTGAGAAGGAAATAATCAGTTTGGTTATGTAAATAGCAGCAATCTTAGGCAATTTCATCTATGTGTGCAACACCTAATTCATTCTGTCCAACCACATTCATCCAGTTAGTGCCCTTTTATGCTAAGCAGATGAACTGAGTGAGTTTTCCACAGCACTTATGTAATTTAGTGACTCAGACAATGCTGTGATTCATCCTCTGCAGGGAGAAGAGGAAAGCAGTGTTTCACCAGAACATCAAGATATGTTCTGCTCAATTACACTTTCCCCACTGGTGCACTGCTCTACCTGCTGTTTTACTTTTAGCTTGCTGTTCCTCTCCATCACTGTTGGTTTTTGAGTCAGCCATAACTATGCTTTAGTTACTATAAAGCACCTCGCCTCGTACAGCTTACAGTTTATTTGCAAAAGTAGACAAACGTCAGGTGCCTGGTAAGTTAAAGTGCAACCACATTTGGATTTTTATCCACAACTATTAACTCGTTCTGTTTATTAAATTGAGGAAGTGTTTGGAATGGCGAGCTGCTGCAGCTAAAGCTAGAGTGAATGAGCCTGAAGGGGCATAAAAAAGAGAGTTAGAAAGTTTGGAGAACTGCTTTGGCTCTGGATTTTGTTCTTCACGCTCATGTAGTTCAGGAAATCTTTTTATGGTCCCTTCTGGTGGAGTGTTTTTTGTAAAAATGTTCTAAGTATAAATTTGAAAAGAAAAGGTCTTATGAGAAAATCTGACCAAACGTTGCTGTAAGCGGATATCTACTAAGCTGTTACAGTGATTAGTACAAACAGAAATGTTCCTACTTTTCAGGCCTAAACTGTCATCTCTTAGTTTTAGTCTTATTCATGTGGTAGCTGTTTTTTTTTTTTTCTTTTTACATTGTTGTTAAACGTATTTAAGAAATATTCTTTGAATTATTTTGAGATGTCTTTGATGCATAAATGGGATGATCTTGTAATGTAATTATGATGGCCGGTGGGTTCTGGAGGTAGAAGTTTGTCCTGTAACTTGTTGGTTGCTGGTTCGAACCTCAGTGACACCTCACTTCTGTCAGAGAAAGGTTCAGCTGTGGCTACAGTGTAGCTCACCACCATCAGTGTGTGAATCGGTGAACGACTGAATATTGTGTGAAGCACTTTGGAGTCTACTGGACTAGAGACCGTGCTATGCAAGTACAGGCCATTTGCCACTTCTGTTGGTTTCCAAACTTCTGCCTTTTCAAGGAATCTCCTGTGCTTTTTTTTGTTGTTGTTGTTGTTTCTGGCATTTAGTATTGTAGATTTAAAACAACTTTACTCAGATTAATTGGGATGTTTTATAGCCTCAAATTGCAAGAATTGCACTCTTCAGGAGAAAAACAACAACTGGTTATGGACAGTAATGGCGTCATTGCTCTACACATTTAAAGATGCTAAAATGCATGCCTTTAAATCTACCTGTATGTACTTCATCTGTTGTGATATTGTCACCAGTTTTTATTTTTTATACCTCTTTATAAACAAAAGTGAATGTTGTACAGAAGGTCTTTAACCTCCTGTGGTAAGGTGTGTGTTAATAAGAATAAGACCGGTGATTTTTGCATCACAGCATTAGTAAATAGTGGCAACTTCTTAGCGTTGCATTCATCAATCATTAATTCTGTGTATCCATCCGTTTCCTTTGCATTTTTAATATTTAAAGACGGGCCCCTTTAGAAGCAACAGTCATGAATTCATGGTGAGCATTTGTACTTATGCTCCAAAATGGGCAAAAATGAATGGAAAACTCTGTGAATTTGAGCCATTCAAAGTGCGGAAAATATCCCAACATTTTATTTAATTTATTATTATGTGGGATATTTGATTATTATGAAAACTTATTTGAAAATGATTTTAAATGTTGCATTTTTGCACCTAGTTCTGCAAGTGCCTTGCATTGTCAATAAAATAAGTCAGTTGTCAAAACATTTATTAGGGATGCACTGATATCAATATTTTGAGGACAAATTGATAACCAGTATTAATATTTCTCCTATGGCCGATAACTGATACATGCCAATATTGGATACATCTGCCTTCCCTTTCAACACCATGAAAAAACAACCACCAGCCCTGAAATTGTTTCTCTCATTCAGTTCAACGCCCACAATCCTGCATTGGGTTTAAATTAGCAGTAAGCCACGATCATCAAAATTTACAGAAAAATAACTGAAATATGTCAATTTGTGTATTGACTCTATATGAGTTCTATTTTTTTTTTTTTATTGAATTGCTGAAATAAGTTCACTTTTCAATTATATATCCGCATTTATTGAGATGTTAAGGTGTAATTTAGCCACATCACGCAGGAAGACGAAGCATGGTTGGGAAGGAATTTGATGATGGGGTTAACACCTGCATGAGTCACATTTACTGACAGAAAAATGTATGAGAATCTGTCCAGCAGTCTGGCTCGCCGTCAGCCTTACTCAGTATCCAACATATTAACGAGCCCTCAGTCTAAAGATGCTGACATACGCCATCAACATGTCAGCTGCTCATGGGATGCAGTGCCAGAACTCCACTACAGAAGCAGAAGTCTGTCTTTAGCTCCTCAGCATAATTACAGCTTAGATGAACAGCTTGGAAATGACTGGCAATTAGATCCTCAGACAGTATGGTGCTGAGAAGGATACTTACTTCCCGCAATAGCTACTAGAAGAGCAGACCAAGGACCCACATGAGACGGGGATATGCATTTGCAGTACCCATACGCTGACGACATCTAAATTTATAAACATTATGAACAAAACAGGTGGGAGAAACAAAAAAAAAGAATCAAAGATCAATCAAAGATGATTATTAAGCCAAATTAGGGCAAGCTATGAAGTTTTCATAATACCCCTCCAGTCTGAGAGAGAAGGGAATATTACAAGCAGATTGTTAATTGCACTTTTCTCAAGCATACTTTTCAAACGTTCTGAAGCATAAACAAGTGTTCGTGTTGGCATCGTGCACCACCTGCAGAGTCAGTCTTTCATTAACAGCCAGGACAGACTGGGGGGAGGCAGGCAATCCCTCACTGGGACAGGAGCTCAGCCAAGCAGGGAGAAGACGGGAGGACTCCGCAAACAAAACAGAATAAAAAGAGAAAATGAAATAAAATCCTTTTTCTTTTGTGTCTTTATGTATCAGAAAACTGTTTTTGGCCGTATATAGCAATTAACTTGAATTGGAGATAATGTCATAATTATAGTAGTAGGCACCACTTGATTCTCTGACGACATTAACACACAGAATTAAACTGTGGTTTGGTACATGTTGGAACAAAAACCTAAAGGATGGAAATTTTCTTGAAGCTGAATGCCAAAAACAAAATAATGAATGCAGAACTGTTTTTTTTTAACCCCAGTTGGACAAAGAAAACTTACTACAACTATGTTTTCTGCTACAGCAGTAAAATGTATTTTGATACCTCTGGCAATTTTATTTATTCATAAAGTAATGTGGAAAATATTAACTTGGCTATAACAAATTTTTTGGCAAGCATTTTATATCTCAAATACATAGCTAGCAAAATTTACTTTGCAAAAAAAAAAATAGACAATCTAAGTTGCTTTCAATTTTTGACACTCATATTTTAGTAAAAGATGAACTCTTGTCCCCAAGAAAGGAAAAATGGTACTTTTATTGCTAAAATTGGAATTTAAGAAGTCAAAAACGCAGAGAATTCATGAATATTTGTCATGGACCGTATTGACTGGAGGTGAAAATCACGTTTGTGGTATTCTGTAAACAAACATTTGTGTCCAAGAGGTGCAAGTGATTTATAGGACTTTAGAGTGCTAATATTTGCAGTCTTCTTACTATGAGGAGGAAGCTGTACAGTTTTCTTGTTTCTGACATATCAATGTTGACTGAAATCTAGTCCACTGAAAAAAACATAAATTTCAGCCATGTGGCCTAAAAATAAAATCTTAAATTTATTTTATGGTTGTATGTAAATCTAAATTGTTGAAAAGTTAGTTTATGGGCTTGGCTAGTCCTTTCTGTGCTCATCAAAGTGAGAAACAGTTCTAGCAGTCCTCTTAAACACAAAGTTACTATTGTTTGCGCAGAAGCTTGATGCATTTAATACTTGTTGATTTTATTAATATGCCAATTAAGTCACAAATTTTCCGTCAGTGAGATGTTGTGAACTTCCAAGTACATGGTGAGATGACCCAGCTTAAAGTAATAAGCGGAAAGTGGCATGGATATTGCATTAATGGTAAAGATAGTGGTAAATGTGGGTGAATCATAACTGATATTGTAAGTTAGCAATAACATCACAATAAAGAGCAGCCCGACTCCTTGGCTTCCATCCTTTTTTTTTTTTTTTTTTTGCAAAGGCCTGTTGATGTCCCATTCATTTTCCTCAGGCCTGATAAAACTGGGAAACAGCTGAAATTGACCCCTGACAATCAGAGTTGGGGATCACCATTTTTGTTTTTCTTTCTGCTTTAGCAGATCTGATTAGTGTCTTTTCACTTGTGGTCCTTTAGAAAACAGTCAGTTTAAATTGATGACTGTTTAACCAGCCTCTTCTGAGCATAACATACTAAGGAGGCCATTCACTCATTTCAATCATCAGTTCAAAAAATTAATGGACATAGTTGTTGCCGACTATGACATTTATATCCTCTTCTTTTTGGAGAGGCATGAGGGAGGGACGTTTTAGCAGGTCGGCCTGCTAAGTCTGGTAACGTGATTAGTGATTTTTTTTTTTCTCTTTTCTCTTTTTTTTTCTTCTCACGGCCATCCCCATCGGTCCTTTCCCATTATTTAAACCTAAGAAAACCTTTCTGTCTCGGAGCAGTGGTAGTTCAGAAGAAAGAGCAGCGTCTGTCAGTCCAAACGTCTATGGTTCAATTTAAGTGTCAAGCTGTCTGAAAAGGTAACTGAACCCTGTTTTCCTCTCCTGCTTTCACAGGCATGTCAGCTTTAGTGTGACAGATAGAGGGGAGTGCATTTTAGCAGGTGGTGGTGTGTAGTCTAAGAAGTCACGAGTGAATGTCAAATCTGAATAGGTGAATGTGACTTAATCATGTGAAATATGCTTTTGATGATTGGGAGGACTAGAAGGGAAACATGAATGCAGTCGCTTTCTCTTATTCTAAGCTAATCTTGCTTTTTCAGCTGCAACTCTCTGGAACGTCTCCGCTCTCTAAATCAGCTTGTCTTCCTTATTGCCTTACAGAACTAAAAACATTGCTTTTCTTACTGGCTTTTGCAGGTTAGTACAGGTTTAAGTGTTGATTGTAATTTAATTGCTCCCTCAAAGAATTAGTCAGCCATCATTTTGTTCATTGTTGAATAATGAGTCTATTTTTTTTTACGTGCAAAACTTTGCTGAGTGTTTTCTTGCGCTTTCGTACTCTTTAGTGGGTACAGTACTATCTTAATGTTGCAGCTGAGATCAAGATTCATCAAACTAAGGAACTTTTTTTCACTCTGTTATTGTCCAATGTTGGTGAATATGTGAATTTCTGCCTTAGTTCCTTGTTTCGAGCTTTCAGGAAAGGTTCCCAGCAACAGCCTCATCTGCTTTGGCCCATATGCTGCAAGGCTCAACCTGTTGTGAGATGGTATTCCACATACTTGAGTGGTTCTTTCAGCTGCTGATGGCTTTCTTTCTTCTTGAGCCAGTTGAGTCATTCTCCTAACCTCTGAATCATGCATTTCATTCATTTACTTACTATTCGCTAGATATTTGCTCATTTTCTGACCATTCTTTGCAAACTTGAGATATGCTGCTGCGTGAAAATCCCAGTTGACCAGCAGTTTCTGAAATGCATAAACCAGCAGCACATCTGGCACCAACAGCCAGCCATGTTTAAAGTCACCTTGATCTCCTTTCTCTTTCCAGTGGTGAATCTCAGCTTAAACTTCAAAGAGTCATCTCCATGTCTGGAAGCTTAAGTTCTTTGAGGTTGTGCCACATAATTAGACTGATTGCTATTTTTGTTGGAAAGTCATTTAACAGATTAGCAGTTTGTTTATTTTGAATTCGTCTCCAGCTTCTCTTGTCTAGCGTCTAAGGAGTCGGGCACATCAGAGAAAACAAATGCATGCTTTTCGAAACTATTGCAATCTAATCTTAGCTGGTTGTTCTAAACTCTTTCTGCTCTACCAGAACCCAGCAGTCAGGGTTCTCACTTAGGCGCCAATAGCGATCACCTTACTCTTTTACAAGCATAACACTGACTGGTAAAAACATTCAGAGTTTAGTATAAAATCCTGTAGCACTGCATGCATGGCTTTTAGTAGACAAAGCTCAAACCTTGCTTTTTTTATAGTAGGACTCTAAAAGATTGGGGTGTTTTAAATATTTCCAGTATTTAGCTGCCTTATTTGCTCTTTGTTCCTTCATTAATATGTAAAATAACCGAGGCAGCCCTTCTTTCAAAAGATATAGACGGAGGGAATTTGAAAATGTTGAAGGCAATAGCTTCGATTTTAAGCCATCCGGTTCAAGATGTCGTCGTGTCAAAACTGAGATTTCTGCTCATATTTCTCCTCAGAGGAGTCCCTACGAAAATAGACAAACTCCTTCTGTTTTTATGTCGAGTGAGTCTGTGTGCAATTATGATTCTTGCATGAACCACATTCATTGTGGTCGAGGCAGAGAATAGGAGCAGATGTTTGAATAAGCCTTTGCATGTAAGCACTTTCTCCATCTTGAGGACTGCTTGCCACTGAGGAATCTCTTTCAACATCAAAAACACCTTACGCAACAATTGTCTGGGCCTAATTCCTTATTGGACTTTTTTTTTTTTTTTTTTTTTCTTTTAGCCCTGATTTAGCACTTAAAAAGGACTACAAAGCAGTGGTGGAAATGGATCTCAGTCATGCAAATACACTTCCCTTCTTTCTGCTTGCAGTGTAATCTCTGTCCATTTGCAGAGAAAATCCTGTAACTGATGGTAGATACCAGCTGTAAATAACAGTACTTATGAGGAGCCATCAGGTGCAGGGCAATTTATCCCTTTGCGTTTTAACATAAGTAACTGAGGTTCTGGTTGTTTCACCTCTGACTTTTTCCTAACACAGAAATGAGATGTCTGCTGCAGGACATTTCCTACCAACTATGTATCATTTTGTAACCGCCAGAGGGAAGTTATGTACACACTCTGAAAACTAGCATTTCAAAGTATCCATGTGTTTTTTGTCAACAAAAAATTAGCAATTAGCAACATGCATAATTAAAAGCATAATTAAAATGAGTAATGTAATTAAAGTGTCTTCTTGTCTTAAGCAGGAGAGTTTTGAGTTCTGACTCCAAGAAGCAAGAGCTTGTTTAGAGTTATTTTACTAGATCAGATCAGATCAACCCATCATGTTTTTCAAGTTAGTTGGCCCAAACTGGAGATCAGACTTTAAAATGAATCAAAATGGGGTGTAATACAAGCGTTGCAGCAAATAATATGCAGTTAAATTGTATGTGGGATTTTTTTACAGTTGTTTGTCTCCATTTATTTAAGTATAAATACTTGTACAATAAGTACAATTTTACAAAGAGGCTGATAGAGTCATACCTGACACGGTCCTCCTACTGTTTGGAAAAAGGCCCAGCAGAGACTGCAACAAATAATTATGTCTGCAGAGAGGAGCTTTATGGATGATATTCCTTCTATATCCACAACTTGAATGGGTCTAAGGTCAGAAAAAGTCCCCACGTTGTCTCTCTCCCATGCATTCTGGCAGTAATTCAGCCACATCTTTCTCATAAAAAACAAAACAAATAAAACCTGTATGTATGCATGTATGCATGCATGCATGCATGTATACATATACAATCAAAAATGCTCTTATTTTTATTTCCCTTCTTATATATTTGTATTTAAAATGACTTTGTTGTGAGCAAAGTGGAACCAAAGTTTTGTTTTCCCAAACTCATAAACAGCTGATTCTTCTTCTTATACATAAACACACACACGCACACACACACATGCATGCACACACACACACACACACACACACAAATCTGTTCTTACTTGTGCTGGAAAGTAATTTTAAGTGGATATTTCTTGGAATGCAGCTTCATAACGAAACTGCGTTACCCCAGGCCAGTGAGACTAAGGTCATTTAGTGCAACAGCAGCTTAATCTGTAGCACATAGATTTCAAATGCGTGTTGATTTGTTGGAACCAGACACTGACTTTTAAATGTACATTTTAAAATCTAATTTGAGGAGTTTATCTACGCAGTTGCTTTAGCAGGATCCTTTCCTGAAAAACACTCCCAGACATGTGGTACAATTGGCCCACACACACTCGGGACATGCTATGTCCTGGGACTGAACTGCTAAAGAGGTCTCTGCAGGAGGCTGGGGGCCTCTCAGCTAGATTATCTGTCCATCACATGCCCTTGATGTCCCTCTAAACCGCAGTCGGGTCCCGCTCCCTGTGACTTGCATGCCTGAGCCACAGCTCCTGGACCATGGAGTCGAAGTGACTGCTGGGTTTTTAGATTGTTGTGGAGACATGGAGTGATGGGGGAAGGGAGGGAAAACAGAAAAATGAGCAGGTTAGCATTTGGGCTGAGGAGAAAATGGAATTGGCTTTGTTAGACTTAGATCCTCCTTCTGTAAAGAAGATATTTTACAGTACGGGTGGGTGGTTGTATCGGGGTCTTTTCATGACTTGAATCAGTGATGTAGTTGCAGGGGAAACCATGTGGAGGCACGAGGGGCTGGAGAGGCAGTGCATCAGCCGCTGCCTCCACAGAGGAAGAAGCAAAGCCCCGTAAATCCCTCCGGTCTGTGGCCCTGAGCCTTCCTCAGCTTCACCAGCCTATAACACACCACAAACACAGGACTTTCTCACGCCATGCAGGCACCACTTCTCCTCCTCTGCTGTCTCCTCCACACCCTGTCTCTTTCTTTCCGTCTTTTCTTCCCTCCAGTTTCCCTTTGTGTTCCTTCCCTAAACCGCACATGAAAAACTGACCTCGTGTCCATCTTCCTCATATCTCATCCTCCTATCGGCAAGGATGATGTTTTCCTAACTGTCTTTTACTTGGTAACTTTTAGCACCGTTCCTGAAAGTGCTCATTCTATCCCCTGAACTTGATCACCTTTTGTCAGGTTAAAGTTTGTGGTTGTAACATCTTCTTCTTTGGATTTTATGTTATGGGCGCGCACAAAAAGCGGAACAGAAAATCTAAAATATGTCATGTGCATCTATATTTTGCTGCCTTTTGTCTTATACCTCCAAGTAAAATCCATCCATCATAAAACCTATCATCCAAAAGTTGAAAGGGATGATGGCAAAACTGCAAACCTTGCAAAATATGACCATCCACCTAAAGTGACAGGCCGTGCAAGGAGATCATTTATCAAAGAAACAGCCAAGAGATCGGCAGTAGCTCTGAGGGAGCTCATGTGGAACGACGTGTCAATCGGGCAGCTATAACTGGTGCACTGCACAAATCTAGCCTCTGTCTTTGGTCAAAGTGGCATGCTGCATGGGATGTGCCCCCCCCCCCCCCCACACATGAAAGCCAATTCAGCTTGGTGGCCACTTTCATTGTTGCATCTATTCACTGAACATATTAGCCTCCGATATCTATTTGCAATATACCATTAAATGTGTAAATGGCTATTGTAGTGGATTTGTCTCAGATTACATTCCAGTATATGCAGGTAAAGTTATTTATAATTCTTGCAACATAATAATTGATATGTTTTATGTTGTGGCAGAGTGTATTGCACCATCTAGTCGGCTGTGTACCACTGCTTCCTTTTTCTGTTTTTTGGCACAGCCATTGGGCTTGTTGTGGAGTCTGTTGTATAATGTAATTCCAGAGTGCTGAGAGTTGGTCAGTGGACGGGCCCGGCTGTCAGAATGAATAACACAATAATCGGAGCTGACAGCAGACTGTATTGGAGTCAGTCAGGGGGCTGCCATGGAACCCTAGAGCAGAAGGAAACACAGGCTTTTCAGAGTCCAGACAAAGGATCGACAGGGGCTCTAAATTTAATGCCATTGCATAAGTATAAGAGTCCTGAAGGGCGGGAGATGGTCGGATACGAAGCTGGAGGTGTTGAAAGAAGACATTTAAAGAAAAACCGCTTCCACTTTGCCTCATGTCCACATAATAAAATTTGAGTGATGGTAAAAAAAAAAAAAAAGGCGTTATTGCAAAACGGGGTGATGGAACACATTTGGTGAATAAGTTCTGATATTTCAAACTTTCCCATATACTGGTGGGTTTGTGTACAAAACTAGAGAAAATTTCTGAAGGCTGCAAACCTCCAGCCCAGAGACGACTGTCAGCCGAGGGAGGCTGGTGAGAGGATAGCTGGGACTGGAGTGGTAGAGACAGGGGTTAGGTTAAGATTTCCGATCTGTGGGTTTTAAAAAGACTGATTCAGATTTTTGTCTGGTTTCAATAGCTCTTTGAGAAATATAATGTATTAAGATATAAGAACCAATGTTAATATATTTCTGTCCTTCCTGATCCAAGTGGTCATTATTTTTTATATTTGCTGCTGAGCCGACACCTCCAAGAAATCACTAAAACATTTTGTTTTATGAGTTACCGTTTTAATCTGTCTTTAGCGTCTTACATGAACCATTAACATGGCTAGCATGACCAAAACTCTCGACTGTGCGTTTAATAATTGTGAGGTTTCCAAAAGCTTGCAAACATTTTTGCGTCCAGTATGTTCTTTACCATATGATCACATATGACAGACTAGGGGTTATGCTAGAGCAAATTTGCTATGTTATGTTCAGCCTTCCTGTTATCCGCTTCATGTTTTGCTCTCTCACTTCTACCAAATTGAGTTGGTCTTAAATCGGTAACCGTATTCACAACAAACTATTGCGATCGATGTGACCTGCTATAGCTAAATTTAGTTGTGTTTACTTATCAGAAAAAGCTCAGCATTGCAGCTGGAGAAGTTGAAGTGCTTACTTCATAGTTTAGTCAAGTCATTTCATGACATAATGTCGATCCCTTTTTTGCAACATATCGTTCTTGGAATGCTCCTCATGATTAGGAGGATGATTACAATAAAGACTTTTAAAAGTAAAAGCTCTTTGGAGATACAGCATGGTACAAAATGTAAACATGCTGAGCTGAGAAATTTAGTTGTCCTTCTTCTCAGATGCCCTATAGAAACATAGGAGTCTGTGAATGAGCAGCTCTTGTTGTCGCATTGATATCAAGTTATTTTTCAGCGTCTCCACGTATGAGGAACCTTAATCCCTGATTCGGTGTAAAAGAATGAGCTGTTAGAACATTCAGTGCTCAACACATCCCAGTTTGTGAAATAAGCTTACACATTTTAAAGCTGGGAGAGACACAAATTCTTTCAGCTAATGTCACTTGGATGACTTTCAGTCTCACATATCTTACTATACTTCCCTAAAAACTGTTGGCAGATGCTAAACCCTTGGCACGATTTAGTTGTTTCTTAGCATTTGCCGTTTATGTAAAAATCCCTGTGTTGGCACTTTATTGAATGTAAATGAGGTTGGCTTAGAGACACAGGCTGTAGGAGGGCTGCTAATATGCTAACATCCCATTTCTTCCATAATCCAGATGTATTAGAAGTTCATTCTCTCCTCCAGTGTGATACATTTTTCACAAAGAGTCCTGTGATGTAATCATCTTTTTAAGCTCAAGTTAAAAACAATCGTTCTAACAGATAGCATTTGTGGTCTGTGAGGTAACTATGGATACGGAGGATAGTGTCGGCCTGAAAACACAATTTCTCAGTCTTTCTCATTTCTTGTAATAATATTAATGTTTGGAGTTACTGGGCCTACCAAAATTACGCTGCATACATCAACAACTCATCCTCAATTTCCCCCCCTTTATAACATCTGCTGACCCATTTTAGAGAAACACTTGGAGGAAAGAAAATAAAGTTCAACTCCTTCTACAGGAAATTATATGCAAAGTTCTAAGACGCATATGTCTCAAGCTGTACAGATTTACATGTCTCCTATCACTAAACTCTCTGATATTGAACTTATTCAGCTGACACGGTGAAAATGTGGCTCCCTCTGACCCTCATTTCTGGTTACATGAGAATTAAGTTTATAATAAATCAAAATATGTGTTCCTACAGTAACGAACCAAACGGATTTATTTTGATGGCAAAAGTCACAGATGCCTTAAATACAGGATGGAGATTGTCCTCAAGATGTTTTGGATTAAAATTCAATAGACTGATGAGACAAAGGTTAAACTTCTTTAAAGTGTCTTTTTTGTTACAGCTAAGCTAAAAGTCAGACTGCATTTCAGAAAATAGATCTTCGGTGGTAATGTGATAGTCTGGGGATGCTGCGCTGCCAAACTGTCTGTACGACTGAGATCTTACAAAATCCAGAAGGAGAATGTCTGGACATCAGCTTATGATCTTAAGCTCAAACACACTTGGACTAAGCAGCAGGTTGGTGGCCTGAAGCAGAGAGCACCTTTGACAGGCTCAAAAGTATATAAGAATCTAAACATAAATCCAACTGATATGCTGTGATTTGACCTTGATCAGGACATTTATGGTGACAAAACCCTCAACTGTGACTGAATTAAGTCAATTCTGCATTGAAGAGTTGTCCAAACATCTACACAGTGATGTGAAAAACTAATTGCCAGTTATTTAAACCATTGATATTTTGTGTACTCAGGTTATCTTTATCTAATATTAGAAAGTCTTTTTTCTGATGTGAAGCTTGTAGATGTGTCAAAATGGCAAAAAAAACCCAAACAAAATAAATCTGTTTGGTTCGTTACTGTAGGAACACATATTTTGGTTTATTATAAACTTAATTCTCATATAACCAGAAATGAGGGTCAGAGGGAGCCACATTTTCACCGTGACAGCTGAATAAGTTCAAGATCAGAGAGTTTAGCGATAGGGGACATGTTAATCTGAACAGCTTGAGACTTATGCATCTTAGAACTCTGCATATATTTTCCTGTAGAAGGAGCTGAACTTTATTTTCTTTCCTCCAAGTGTTTCTCTAAAATGGGTCAGCAGATGTTATAAACGGGGGGGAAATTGAGGAGGAGGAGAAAGAAGAGGAAGAGAAAACGGCAAAGGCAAACTGTTTGCAGTGTGGGCTGAATAGAGAGAGAGAGAGGAGTGGGAGGGTGAGAGCGCAAAGGAGACTACATCTTCTTTATATTCAGATGTTTCATGTGTTTGACAAGAAAAATCTGCTTTTGATGTTGCATATTTTTCATGCAAACGATCACATGTTCAGGATTGCTCACGTTGATTATTTGCGTTGTGTTAAAAGCGGTATACACAGTGGCTGCATGATCTCGCTCTGTGCCTGAAACATGCTGGGAACATTCAGTTCTTCATCAGTCAGAAGGTTAGAAAAAACCAAAAAAAAACAAAAACAAAACATCAACCCACAGATCTTCATTATTCTGTGACAATTTGATCTTTCAGTGTCAGACAGAGCGGCCCTGTTCCGGGTTCTGAGACAATAAAGAAGGTGTTTCATCCGCTGTTCATTGATGGCTACTGTCTGTTGTTGTTAAGGCCGTGAAACCTGCCTCAGAAAACGAAGGCGCTAGAAAAACCGGCTTCGTGAAGATGTTATTTGACTGGCTGAGGTTATTCATTTTCACCACTCCTCTTTTCTCATGTTATTTCATTTCTGAGATGTGCAAATAATCTAAACGTAAACTATAGATGAGCGATTAAAAACAAAAACAAAAAAAACTCCTGTCCTAATATTCGGATGTTTTGCTTGTCTTCCAGGCTCACACAACAGGCCAAACCAGTGTCCAGTCAATGAACACAGCTGCTTGGACCTGGATGTCTGCATCCATATGAGCAAACTGTGTGATGGAGTTTCTGATTGTTCGGATGGCTGGGATGAGGGACCTCACTGCAGAGGTAAAAACCACTCTCACATTACCCTCCTTTGCAACCACAGAGCCTCGATTATGCCTTTGGTTTAAAAAAAAAAATGCATAAAGTTAATCTAAAAAGCGTCACAGGCATTTGTATTTAGTCCTCCTAAGTAATTTGTCGAGATGTGAATATTTTGCAGGGGACTGTTTCAGCACAGGAATAAAACAAGTACTGGTAGATGTGGATCTACATTTAAACTCCTCTCAAACTTTAATCTCAGTTAAATAAAGTTTTCTGGTTTTTGATAACACATGTGATTTTTTATTTTTATTTTTTTCTTCATGGGGAAAAATAACTTCATAAAGTAGCTCAGCCATGCTGCTGTCATCCTTGATCCTGCCAGATAGCAAACACCCAGACACAGCTGAAGAAGAAATCCCCATAAGATGTGGTATTATTATTTAGAAACACCAAAGAATGAAATAATCCGTGCAGTATTATTTTGTTTTAGCTGATTGAGTACCTAATGTTTAATGTCGTTAGAGGATTGCTTTGTTTTCAGCAAGGTGGTCTTGTGGGAATTACTGACAGAGAACGTTTTAGATTTCAGACATACAAACTTGTTCTCTTCTAGGAAAAAAACAATAATTAGAAAACAAACCAAGGACACTTCTACACAGTCCTTAGATAACAACTCCGACCCTGAATCAGGTCGTCTGTTCTAGTAAGTCTGACGCATCAATCCTCGCTTCTGTCACCTGTTGCTAAATATTATAGAGTTGAGTATTCTTTGTTTGCTGTCATTTAGAAGTTTTTGATTTAACGGAGTTATCAATTGACTTTTTCATCTTCACATATACTTCTTAATGTTTTTATTTTTATTTTTATACTTTATTGTCTCTTCCTTTTTATTTGGGTATTCTGTCCTCAGCACACCATGGAGAAAAAAAATAAAAATCTCCCATGGCACCACCTTGCTTAAACAATGACCGAGTTAATCATGAACACAGAGTGGAGCCTTTAGAGCCAATTAATCAGAACATTGAAGTGTTATTAGTTTAGGCCTGAAGAGCAGGAGCGGGGCACCGTTAGGCTGATGAGACCGTAAAGAGTGTGTGGTCGCACAGTGGTCATCGCTGTCAAAGTGTTTTGCACAGCAGCGATGAAGTCATCAAGTCCCAGCTTGCGCTGCTTGTCCCCGAGGCGATGAGTCCAGCTGGTTTCTAGAAAAGGACAATGGTTAACCCTTTGAATGTTCGTCTGCTTGTCGGTGCCTGCATGCACAGTCATGTGCGCACAGAGCAACAGTCACGCTGTGATGTCCTTGCTCACACACAGGCAATGTGTGTCGGCCGGGCGGCTGTTTGTGAGCCTGCCTTATTTTGGGGAAACTCTTTTACAGGCACCCTAGTGTTTGCTTGTACAAACCGTTGGGCTGTGCAAGTATACCTGGCCGCCGATTTCTGAAAGCGCACTTTGTTGTTATACTGAAGTAATTCTGCCAGTGTTGTTGACAAGGCTGGTTAAAATGGTCGAGCGTGACGTTGATACGGCTAAAATAAACCGGGCTTTGTGAAGACTCTGGGATATTGTGGTTGGTGTTGGTACCGAGGTTTAGATGCAGCCGAGCTTCTCGGACCTCATGTTCAGAGGTCCATTTGATTAAGATGGAAGATTCAGGAAGCTACTGACTAGCGTTATGAGGAAATGCCACATTATGGTTACCGGTACATCTTTTTATCGGTTTATTTTGCTTTTTATTAATAATAATCAAAATTATTATTATGGACTGGTGGAATTGCTGTGTGTTGTCCTGCGTTGAGGTTTTTTCTGTCCTGGTTAGTTCAGCTCGAACTTAGTGTGGCCTAAAAACAAGCTGCCGATTGAGTTTTGGTCCAGATCTAAAGCCAAGCCTTTAAAAATTTTTCAAATATTGCATTCAAAGTGATATTTTTCTTTATTTTTGTTGTTCAAATTAAATATAAAAACCCAGGTGTTTTTCAAATCCTTTGAACGTCACATTCCGACTTTATTTTACTATTTTCAGCGTTTTCATTTATCCACAAAGTCAAATTTGTATTCTGTGTGCTCTTTTGGCAGCCTGAGCTTTAATAAAGGACTATTCTGGTCTCTGTAATAAAATTTGTGGAGAACCACTGTCATTCAAATCATTTAAGGTAAACCACTCGATCCAGTGAAACACTAAATTGTCCTCTTTGACTTTATATCTTTGAAAATCTTATAGTGAAAACATTAATGTGGTTAATTCAGTGCTTGTATTTCCAAGGTCTGTTTCAGTTTATGTGGTTTTAACTGACAGCAGTGAGGTTTTTTTTTTTTTCCTTTTTCTTTCTGGTTTCCTTATAGATAGTATCTTTCTTGTGAGCTGTTACTGACACACCAGAAACTGAAAAATCAGGTCATGTTGGCACTCTTAAGCATTTTACTTTGCATTGATCATTTTTCCCCCTCTGTCTTTTCAGTAGATCTTTGATTATTGCAGAGGCCTCATGCAGGCTTATATGTGCACTCTCACCAGCTATGACTTAAGGATTTTGAAGCTGCCTGTGCACAGACAGATATTATCAACTTTATTCACAAGTAGGTCTCGACCTGAATTAGTTTATTGGGTGCTGTTAGCAGAGCTGTCTTGCTTGATAAGACATATTTTATTGCCAGTCATTAGACGTCATGAAGGGTAGAGATACTAGAGTTTACGAGTAATTGTGTGCTTCTTAACGGGGAAAAAAACTTGAGCGTTACGTTTGGTCCATAATTTAAGCTACCATTTGTTTAGGAAAGTCCAAACTTTATTTATTTAGCTTTTTGTTATTGGTGCTTTCGCTGTTTGGGTCTGAATGTGGTCACTGTTTGCTCATTACTCAAGCTGCCGCCCTGCATGTTTACAAATGGTTACTTTGACCCCTTTTTGATTACGAAGCCTTTAAACGGCTCCCAGTAAGTACGCGCACTGTTGGTGTGTTTTCCTGCCTGTTTCAGGGTACTTGAAACATTTTATAGCCACACTCTTTTCTTTAACTTAGAAGATGCCAGACATGCACACACCCTTTATCGGTATAAATATTATTAATTTCACACAAGATTGAATTTTGTGAAAATGTTCTGTAATGCAGAAGTTAAAAATTACATAACTGTCCTTCAGCAAGCTGCAGACGAACCACACACCTTACATTGCCTTTAATAACACCCTGGCATAATTGTCACATAGATATAACCCCCTTTTCTTTCAAAAATGCTGAAGTCCATTTAAATCAGTCGGTTTCCTGCCACTTATTTGTCTTTTAAGCAAAGTCTATACATTTTCAGTAAAGCTGAAAATGCGCAGCCATTTCCAAAGCTTAATGTTGGTGGGCTTCATCCGTTCCAAAACCATTTTTGTCATCTTGATGATCGTTCTGACGAAACTTCTAATTACATTACAGGAAGCTAAAAAAAATAATAATAATAATTTCACCGATACCGTTTCTAAGAAGAAGGGTGCCAAATTAAATAACCTCAAACATGCCAGTGCCTTGTTGATGGCTACTAAAAGCATGTTGTTTCCAAATGTCTACTTGTTGAGACATTTAGCAAAAATGTCAGCGAGCCTTTAAATATTATTTTAAACTTGTTTAGAGAACATCCATCTGTCGTTAATTTTGTTTTTCTCTCCCTCGCCTTCCCCCAAAACAACAAAAACCAGAAAAACTTCTCACCCCCAGATGAACTGTTGACTCGCCTTATAATCTAGTCTGAGTGGCAGCCAAATAGAGATTTGTCTTTTGATTCATGCTTGAAGTAGAAATGAGGTAATGTGATAAAACACTCCATGAAACGTGTAAGCTCCCTTCAGGAAGCCTGAAAAAGGAAAAGGCATGTCTGGACTAGTTTCTAAACAGTGGAGAAAACGAGGAATGCCATGCAGACTTCAGCATGATTGAATAATCTGTTGTTACATTTGGGATTTTGTTCAGTTTTTGCCTTCAGTTACTGACAGCAAAGGACAAAATTGTTAAATACACTGAGGAACTAAAATGAGTTAAGTTGGTTAAGTATGGCGATCAATTGGAGCCTCTTTTCCAATGATCTAGAGTAAATTTTTGACAGGTCAGTAAAGAAGTGTGATCCTTGTTAGAACATACTCTCCGTCCAGGTCTGGCTCTCCTTGGATAATGTCCCAACCCTCTCTGTGATATTATAGAGGCGTATGAGTTGCAGCTGCCCAACGTTGTTGGAAATTAGAGGAAAATGCATTATTTGTTCTGTCAGATTTAGTTTTTGCATGTTGACTCACTTCTCTAAATTGGCCTCAAGTACTGTCAGCTTGTCTCCATGTTGCCCTGTGATGGACCCGGCGGCTTGGACAGGACGTAGCCCACCTGTTGCCCAGCATATTTATGGATAGTTGTTCAGGTGTTTCAGCATCTTGCCTTAAATCAATATGATGCCATTTGCCCTAAGAAAGGTCAGCAAAATGCTTCTGTTACCTACATGAAAGCGCATAAATGTTTTCATCTATGCAGTGACGGGATGAGTTGCTTCATCCATTGGCCCTTTAGCAAACATCCAAAATCCTTCCATTGGCTTGAGGTTGTATAACTGTGTATATTTTTTCTTTCCTCGTCCTTATAACATCTTCTGTGTCTGCCTTTTTTCCAGTTTGCTAGTTGTCCTTTCCCGCTCTTGCCTCGAGCTTTTGTTTTGTTTTTTGTTTTTTTTTTCTGTAGCTTTTTGAACTACCCGGTCAGACATGGGCATTCCCAGGTTCTTGTCTCTTAATCTGATTTCATGTTCGCTGAAGAAGTCCTAAGATTAAGATAAAATATTGATCAAGGTTTCTCAAGCGTGATGGATCACAGAAGGGAATGCTTGTCAAGAGCAGTACTTAAGTTTGTGGAGCTACAATTCCTGTCAATAGTCATGCAGTTGTCTAAAAATGAAAGAATAACTCCTTATCATTACTTTTATCGTTATCACAATAGTACCACAGGATATCGGGATAAATCTTTAAGTTTATATCGCCCACTCCTACTATCAAGTAAAATATTTTGTACCGAGGATTTTGTTTTCAGAATACCAAACATATTATGAATAGTTTGGGTTTGTAATATTAAACTATGGTATTTGTTCATATTGGGACACCCACAGCTAGACACTAGGGTACAAAGTGGAACACAATGACCCTGGACAGAGGTACACAGTGTGAGTATTTTAGCTCTCGAGTTGCCTGTGGTCTCTCCCAGTGTGAGGCTCGGTGAATGGATTCGATGTGGGCCACAGTGTGAGCTGGGGGACTCTTTCTTTCAGATACGCCACAACAAAAGACTCATTATGACCCAGAGTGCCACAGGCTTTATGTAACAAGGGCCCTTCACTGGTCTACTCTTCACTCTTCACAGCTAGGCTTCCACTAGTTACTCTTTGCATGACCAGCTGCCATATATTTGTTGGTTATTGCGGTAAATAGTCATATTTTCTTGGTTGTCTTTATTTCTACTTGTGTAAAAGGTGTCTAAGTTTGGACATTTATTAAAAAAAAAAAAATAGCATCCAGAAATATGCTCAATCATGTTTTTTGAACAGCTTTGTTGTTTTACCTTGGTAGTTTTGACAATAATATAAATAATATTTTGCAAAAAAATAACTTCAAATACATAACTTCACTGTCCGATGCTCCTAAGGTCGTTAGACGAATAATGAGAAGCACTGTTGTGATCACGTGCTGAAGGCATAGTGTTGGAAAAAGCAGGAGCTTCTTAAAGAGACAGAGGCCCAATTTCAAGGTGTTGAATTGGGTATAAGTAATGTTTGATATATGCAGCAGGTAAAAATAGTTACTTGATTGTGCCTGGAAAATGCAAAATACCACCACTTTAAGAACCACTGCTGCAGACATGATTTGTTTTCACCCAGTTTCATTTACCAGACTTCTTAAAAAGGAAACAGCACAAAGTCCAGGGCATCTCAGGCTTTTGAGGGCTTTCAAAGCAACAACCTATAATAGGAAGCTGACCCTACTTATCTTAAAGCCTAGACATACATCTGCATGCACACCCACACCCTGCAGAGGCCACGATGAAAGGATGTTTGGATTCCTCTCCCTCATTTCCTGCCAAAAGATACATCCTCCAGTTCTCTCGGAGGGTTGTGAAAGAAGTAATCCATAATCTTTGTGACACCGGTTATGTCTGGGTAGCACGTCTGTGTGGAAAAATTCATAGGAATCCTAATTACCTACGTTGACATTTCATTTTTTTTAAAAATAGTGCTTAACTCTGGATTTCTGTTTTCTTTCTGTGTAGAAAAAGCACCAGAATGTGCCGCCTTTGGGTGCGAGTTTCTCTGCGGAGTGACTCATGACGGGCCGCGGTGCTACTGCAGAACGGGTTACGAGGTCGCTGCAGATGGAAAGAAGTGCAAAGGTAGGTGGTAATTTAGCAGATGGATTCAAGTGCAGCCTAACAAAGTCTAAAAGCAATCATCTGATTGCATTTACTGCAAAAAACAAAAAAAACAAACAAAAAGAAAACAGATCGTTTTTGTCTGATTATTTTAGGAAAAAGATAAATGTGTTCAAGGTTTTATGAAACAGCATGTTCTGTAATACCCGTTTTCCTGTGTTCTTTGCCTGGTAGATTTCAATGAGTGCAGTGTGTATGGGACATGCAGTCAAACGTGCACGAACACAGAAGGAGGCTACACCTGTAGCTGTGTTGAAGGCTATCTGCTGCAGCCAGATAACCGCTCTTGCAAAGCCAAAAATGGTGAGTAAAAATAAAAATAAAAAAACAAAAAGAGGCAACATACACCAGTATTTACAGTTTCTACTGGGATTAGAGAGGGTTTTCTATCTGCTGTGGGAATGACTCATTAACATCTGTCACGTCTGCGTGGCAACTCTTAATGTTTTTCTCCCGTATGCTTTGCAAAATCTTTGCTCAGAGCCGGTGGATCGTCTGCCTGTGCTGTTGATCGCCAATCTCCACGGCATCCGATGCACATCTCTGAGTGGCTCAGCGTCCCGACTGTCTGTCCCACACACCAATCAGACGATGGCGATGGACTTTATATATGCTGAGGAGACGGTTTGCTGGATAGATGTGGGTGATTCCCCCGCCGCCACTCAGCTGAAGTGTACCAGTATTCAAGACCTGAAGGCGAACAGCACAAGCATCCGACCCGTCAACATCACCCTCAGCTTGCACCGTAAGTGTTTTTTTTCCCTCAGTATTGCACAGACTGGCGTTGGAGTGACGTTTGTGAGGCATAGATCGAGTCTAAAGAGGATTTGTTTTGGCTTTTTGTCTGACGGTGGTTTTCTTCTCAACACTCTTCCATGCAGACCAGATTTATACAGTGTACAATTAGTTATTGTTCTGCTGAGTGCTCCAGCTGAGTTGGGAGTATCAAGCTCCATGGACCTCATGGTTTGTGTTTCTTGGATTGTTTTCTCTTCCCATTCTGACAGTTTAGGTGGACATGCCTGGTTATGTCTGCAGATGTGCAAACAGCTTGTAATGTTTTATATAAACTCACTATGCTTTAAACTTATCCATTATTTTATCCTGATCTGTCTGCTGTGTTTCTTGGATTTCATGATTCTGTTTCTTCCCTAAATGCTCTCAGACAAACCTCTAAGGCTTTCACAGAACAGCTGTACTTATGCTGAGATTTAATTATATACAGATGGAATTGGTTGCATTGGATTTTTTTTAGGGATGTCTAGTCAAAGGATGTTGAACACAAATGGATGCCATAGTTTAACTTACGAACATTTTCTTTAACTTTGTGCTCTTTTTTGTGTTTAGTTGCAATTTTTTTTCTCTACAATTTATCACAGTTTGTGGATGTATTGTGATAAAATGTTAAAAAAAAAAGATACATTGAATCTGGATTTTTAGGGATTTGAAATATATTTTGCTTAGTTTGTTTCAGAGCCCAGTTTAGTTCCAATTGAAATAAGAGAAGAAAAATATAGTTTTTCATCAACTTTTTTTTTTTTTTTTTAAATAGCAGTTGTTGAGCGTAGGTTAAAATTTTTAATACATTTTGGGGCACAAATTTAAAAGCTCCTCTTTAGAAAAAGATATTGGGAGAAAAACCTTTTCAGCATCTCCTTATTTTCTTCTGGCTTTTCCGTTCAGGGGTCATCTAGTCTTATTCTCTTCGTTCTCCACCTTCACACCAACTAACTTTATGTTCTTAATCATAACATCTATCGATCTCCATTTTGAGCTTTTTCTCTTGGCCTCCAGCTCAGTGGCTCTAACATCCCCTGTCCAAGTCGACTTTATCTCCAGAACATTTAGCATGAGCTGTAACCTTCACTGTACTTATTCCTGATCCTATCCATCTTCATCAACATCCTGAGCTCTGCAACATCCAGTTCTGCCTCCCGTCTTTTCCTGATCTTTAAATCGTACGTCACTCTCCTCTCACTGAACACCTTTGCGTTCAGTCTTGCTGGCACCCTTTTATCACACCTGACAATTTTCTCTACCCTTTCCACTTGCTTGCACACGATTCTTCATCTCCTTTCCACCATCCGGACCTCAATCCCTAAACACGTAAAGTCTTCTAACTCCTTTATTTCTACTCCGCATAACGTCACCGTTCCGCTTGCACTGCTCTCGTTTACACGTATGTGTGAACCATTTAGGCTTGCAAAGTAAAGGAAAAAAAAATTAGATTTTGCAGTTTTAGCTCAGTTAGTCCAGAATAACCCACCTCTTCATCCTTGCCATCTCCTTGTCCTTGATGTCTGATTTGATCTAGTGTGAGTTTGGATTTTTTTTTTCCCTTGGAAAACCATTTTTACTTTTATAAATCTTCCACAAGCTGGACATTTTGTCCCAGCAGATTTAGTGGCAAGATAATGCATGTTTGTTTATTGAGTAATGATGGCAAGTGAAACATCTGGCCTTTAGTTCACAAACACACGCACAGACACTAGCACCCACACGCACAAGCTGTCCAAAAGACTCAGCTTGTGACTGCTCATGTTTTCGAGAGTTAGTCATATAATGCTGACAGGAATTATGTTTGATAGCAGACCAGACAAGTTTTATTTTTTATCCTCTTGGCTTACGGCGTGGATATTACATAAGAAGGAGTTTTGAAATGTAGTCAAAACATGGAGAGCAAGGATGTGGGTTTATACACGTTCCTCTGTGAAAAAAAAACACATGGGAAGTCTCTCCTGAAAATTAGCCTCAGGCGTAGAACAGCCAGCATGTGAAAAAATCCTTGAAGTGGCGACTCTGTAACACGATGGAGGTTTTGTAGGCTCATGTGAACATGAAGTTGCATAACTACTGTCTATTCGGGAAACTTCAAAGCTGGTCTCGGAATTTTAACTCTCAACTTCCTCAATTCGAACTATTACCATTTGTGTTGGACCTTTTGTTGTAATTACAAAGAAGTCTAACTGTAGTTACAGCCGCTAACTGTAATCAGTCAGTTTTAATAAAGCAGAAATAAGCTTGAGATTTGAAACTAGATTATAGAAACCATATTTATTAAGTTGTCCAAAAAGATTTTTGTTGCTGTCTTCTTCACCGTACATTTTTTTTTTTTTTTTTTTTTTTAGTTTGCCATCCACTCCTGTAACAAACCTGGATGTCTGGAGACTCAACCTGAACATAACTTCTTAAACACCCACAAGGTGTTTTCCAGGGCTGAATAAGAATGGGAAATTAAAAAAAGTGAATTAAGTAAAAAATGTGACTGTGTTTTTTTTTTATGTGATCATCAATCCATCCATTTATTTTCGAATCCCAGCCTTAACACTGGACATAAAGTGTTTTTTCTCTTTAAATGGTAAATGTCCTGTACTTATTTATCTCTGAATCTAGCTCTTTACGTGACACAAATCAGTCATTCACACTTATGCTAATAAAAAGAAAGCACAAATAATACCAATGTCTTTTTGTGGAGCATTGACTGCGGCTTTTGTAGAGAAGTCTATTTGGATGTGTACTCAGAACCTGCAGGAACGATGGAATTGGGATGCGATACGATTCAGCGACACAGACTTCTTTCATAAGTTCATAGTAATAATAATTTTTGCTTTGAAAGCAACTCGATGCATATCCAAATTAGTACCTCACATGGAAGTGGCTCAGATCAGATTATTTTGTGGAGGTGAAAAGATCAGAATATTCTTGGAAAAAGTCAGATATGGGTCACGTATGAGCAAAAAAAAAAAAAATTGGGTCTCGTTTGCCTGCTGCTGCACTGTTGCTAAAGTTGATGTGACGAGTGGAGGGGCTGTGAAAGACTTCAGCAAAGTTAAAGACCCGATAAGATGAAAGGGAGAAGGAGAAGGTAGTGATTTGCCGTCTCTTGGCGGCTGTGTGTGAGAACATGAGTGGTCATGAAGATGACGCTTATATTCCCCTCTTGGGTTACGTCAGCCTGAGCCGCCTCTACATTCCTGAATCCATCTCAGGTTGTGTCCTGTCAGTGTCCAGTCGAATACTCAGACACACTCATTTCAACCCAATTACCTTTGACCCTTTGTTTTTATTGCTAGCATGACTTTGAGCAGTGGAACATTTTTTCTGTCTTGTATGGCTTCTGAAAGCATGAGACAGCAGGGCAGATAAGCAGATGAGGGATCCAGATGCAGCTTTTCTCTGTCTGCATGCGATCCTCTGACCGGGAAGATAAAAACGAGCAGGAGCTAACCGTCCCATCCTTTCCACCCATTGCACACCACTTGATAAGAGACAGATGGGGGCGATCGCAGCTGTGAACTCTGCTTTCACTGCATTGCGTATTTTAGGAATACCGAGAGTTTTTAGGCGACACGTGTTCAGACCTTCGTTGCGGTTTTGGAGTAAAAATCCAAAACAAATCAAGCTGGTAAATTAGTCCGCAGACATGTGGCTTCCTTGTCTGCATGTCGAGGTAAAAATGCACGATGTTGTCTCTCGTCTTCGTGTTGACGGCACTTTATAGACACTCCTTGGGGTTTTTGATCTGAGGAGTTCACTGCTTTCCTTGTAGATGGCTGCACAGATTGTAGACTTGATAAAACACAATAGACCAACTTACTTTCATCTGAAACAAAGGATTTGTTTCATGAAGCTCTGACTTTTGCAGCAGCAGACCTTTGAAAGGCTTTTCCTTCCACTCAATTTTATTACATTTTTTGTAAGGTATTTGTAAGATTCTTATGGGAGGGTGTCGGTAATTTGTGAGATTCTTTGTTTGGGGTGTCGGTAACCATTTATAATATTATCCTGTAGTTAATATAGTTAAATAAAGTCTATTCACATATTGAGACGAGGAACTAAGTTTTTAGGATGATTTTTATTCTGCTACTCTTGCAGCATTATTTCTACTCCTGCTGTCAGACCTCTCCAATCCATCAGTACATTTTTTTTTCTTCAGGAGGATATTTGCCAGTTTAGGATTATTTCCTCTTAAATATGTCTCTTGACTATGCAAAACGATAACTCGTCGAGCTCCAAAGCAGGGCTGCTGAGAGGTCATTAGGTTTTTGCACAGAGTAACTGGATCATCTTGGCAAACAGGGGATCGCAGAGGGCAAACGATAACCAGCCTCCTTTGTTTTCTTGCTTTGCTCCAACATGCACTCAACAACAGTAACACGCAATGGAAGGAGACGGCATTAAAGTAGACATACTGTGGTGCTAGCACCGAACCATGAAAAACCAAATAGGCCATGTGAGCAAAATACCTGTGCTGCCTTATAAAGCGCGATCGCTGTTGGCAATAAGAACAGCTCAGTCTGTGCAATGTTTACTCACATTAGAGGGAGTCGGGAGGTGTTGCAGACAGGATAAGAAAATGAGTTGTAAGTGTAGGGTGGCTGGAGGGAAAGGGCGGCTCATTTATTTTCCCGGCAAAGTTTCCACTTAGCAGAATCTGCATGGCTTTAGACTGGCTGGCTCTCTCTGGATAAGGGGGTCTGCAGAGCTGTTGCACAAGGTAGTTAGCTGCTGGGTTGCACAACTTTCTCTCCACTCTGAATCTACCGACTCGCGTAGCAGGGCGTCCAGCTGGCCCCCTTGTGAAGAAGCAGGGTTTTAAGAGGAGATAACTGGAGTATCACTGTCCCCTCCTCCCTCTAAGACGAGCTTTTCCATTTGTTCCTTTCTGCCGTTGCTGTTCCCTGCTAGTAAATCCATCTTAGAGGCACACTGAAGGCACCAAGAAGTTCACTCTCTGTGGTTTTCCTGTTTTCTCTCCCAACACTGTAACTTTAGGCATACTTTAACTCCCATGTTGAACTTGCATTTTGAAGCTCTTTGTATGTTTGGTAAGTGGTGTGGAGAGGTTCAGAATTGAGCCCAGATGTGTCGGCGCTCTGTTGCGTAACTTTAGGCTGCACGGTACCAGCGCAGGCATTTCTAAAAAAAAAAAAAAAAGAAAAAAAAAAGAAAAAAAAAAGGTTTCTGACTCGCGGCAAGTTTCAGTTGATGAACGTATACTTTGCTCATCTGTGCTTCAGTAATCATCCAGTGAGATTCATCAAACATCTCAATTTAAACAGGTCAAAACTCGTATGCTGCAGAGAGTCGTTACACACAAATTGTAATGATGACTCAATATGCGTGTGATGACACAAATTGAGTCACAAATTCAGTTTTTATGTATATTAGGATATCACATAATCTATAAGAGCTTCAGATTTAAAATTGAATTACAAAAAAATGCAAAACTTTGAGTGTGTTCATGTCTGAATATGAATGGTGGTCAGTTTGTTTCCTACTTAAAAAAGCCACAGTTTGCAACAAATCTCCATTCAATATATCTCAAGTTCCCCTCTGTGAACTGTGGTAACACCATTGCATCGCTGTCATGTTTGATTCTTTAAAGCATAAAGTATTATTTTTGCTATGTCGAAAAGCCTTATTTATGCAGCTCCCACCTGAGGAGTAAAGACAAAACCAAAATGGAAATGTATTCAGAAGAGAACATGTATATTTTATGAGTCTAAGAATTCAGAGAAGATTAAAGAAAAAACGTAACGGGACTGTTTTATGTAATCTACTCTCATCCCAAATTCATGCCTCGGGGTCCGGTGTATGCGACACAAACCATTCAAATAATTAAGGGCTTAAAAATGTGCTTTAATTGGAATGACAATGATTCAGCTTTTTTCATGATTTGCCATGATCTAAATATTTTTCAGAGATCAGAATTGGTCAGCTCTGCTCTGCAGGTCGGATACTAAAAAAAAAAGAAAAGATTTTTCTATTTATTAAATGGATTGAAACTAAAAACTACCTCTGTTTTTGTTCTTTAAAGAAATCGGCCAACAAATTTTACTTTGATGCCTTTGCATTTTAAATCAAATCTGATGGAGGTTACGAACGAACATGCTTCGATGATGACGACTGTAAAGTCAGCCTATTAATGTTGATGGATCATTGTGTGAAATGTGTATCTATCTGCAAAGACTGTGCAAAAGTGATGGTGGTGGAGCATTTGCAGTTTGATTTTCTTTTTGTGTGCCATTTATTTAAAAAAAAAAATCACCTGAGCGTTCTTTTCCCAAATGAGCATGTGATGCTTGCCATATGTGAACGAAATCCCAGTTTTGACTCTTTTGGAGAGCACTGAGTTACTGCACAAGCCTGCTTCCACGAGTTTCATCCCACTCTCAAACTGTAACTTTATATTTTTCATTTCCTTCCCCGTGCTGGGGATGGAAAAACAAGAATGCTGAGAAAACACATAAATTAGCTGCTTTTCTTTTGTGTTAGAAAGTTGTAAGGAGTCATAAACAACAGGACATTCCTGGTATTTGTTCCCAGATTTATGACTGCTTACATGACAGTCCGTTTTTTTTAAATGACAATCTTAACGCGCATTCCTCCTCTCTCTTCTTCCCTCCCTTCACTTATCAGATGTGGAGCAGATGGCAATCGACTGGCTGACTGGAAATTTCTACTTTGTCGATGACGTGGATGACCGCGTGTTTGTGTGCAACAAGAACGGCCAGACTTGTGTGACCCTGCTGGACCAAGAGCTGCATAACCCAAAGGGCATAGCTCTGGACCCGGCCATGGGGTGTGTATATTTACGCCTCAGTCCTCCTGACCTTGTGTTGCCCTCTTATCCCAAGTGCTGCTTAAGCAGTGCTTGGTAGGGAAATGCTGTCTTATGATCAGACGAGGTGCTGACCAAGCAGGCAGGCAGAAATCAAAGCACTTTTTTCAGACAGAATCACTTCACAGCTTCCGACTTTAGGCTTCTGGGGTTAACCAGATTGCATGATTCAGTTCCTTTTTTTTTTTTTCTCTTTTTTTTTCCCAACCTCTGCCAACCTGCTGCTCCTCTGATGCAGGAAACTGTTCTTCACGGACTACGGCTCCACGCCCAGGGTGGAGCGATGCGACATGGACGGCCAGAACCGCACCAAGCTGGTGGACAGCAAGATCGTCTTCCCCCACGGCATCACCCTGGACCTGGTGAACCGGCTGGTGTACTGGGCTGACGCCTACCTGGACTACATCGAAGTGGTGGACTATGAGGGCAAGAACCGACACACCATCATTCAGGGTCTGCTGGTGAGGCTTATAGGGAAGAGGGTGTGGATACCTGTTCACTGTAAAAAATGTACATACTGAACCACAGCCACAGATGTTCTCAGAACCACCACATGCAGAATATCCTTCACATCAGAAACATTTGCTTGCCGACCATTTCAACTTTAGAAGCAACACTATTCTCCTGTGACCTCCTGCAGATGGATCTATGCCCTTTCAGCCCTTTTTATTTCTCTTTCTAATATTTCACCTTGAGTGTCAGTTTTTACAGCTAATGTCCCTCTAAGCTATTTACTCTGGAGACACTTGAATCCAACTTATCCAGAAGCAATAATCTCATTGAAAACATGATTGTAGTAGTGATGGAACATTGGTTGTGTTTGTTTTTGTCATAGATGGAGGTTCATGATATGAACCCCAAACATCCAATATGTCGAAAAAAGTATTTATTGCCCACATTAGTCATATTGCAGGGCTTTTTAAACTATTTACAAATAATAAGTCAGTTGCCCTGTATCAGTTGGCCCCAAAGTTTAGTTTTGGTCTCATCGATTCAGAGCGCCTTCCTACACCAGCTTGCTGTGTTTCTATTTCGCGGTAGACTAGAAGATGGGGCCATTCGTTCCAATTTTGGATGACAGAATGAAATATGTCGCCTGATACGCTCAAAGCTTTGGAAGCTGTAACATGACCTGACCCGGCTTTCAACGTCTTCACATTTTCTCTTCCAGAGGAGTTCAGGTGTTTGATGCAAGAAACCACCGAGCCCTGTTGAAATGAAGTTGCAGGTTTTCTATAAACCTGGTCCTGAAACTGGGTTAATGCATGTTCAGGAAATCAAAATCAAAACCTTCATGTTGTCTCCTGCAAAAAGGGCCAAATGTATTCTCAATGAATACATTTTAGTAGTTAGCTGTTTATAAAAGTTAGTAAATCCTGCAGGTGTTAGAAACTTGGCGTAAGTACTTGAGATCTCATGCTGAAAAACTCAAATTTTGAGTTGGCAAAGTTATATTTAACTTGTTTAAGATATAAAGTGATTTAAATATAAGCTGTTAAGTAAATTAGGTTTTATTTTTTCCTAATTGGTGTAGTTCTAAAATTTAAGTTATGAGGGTTTTAGTTAGTCTCGAGTTTAATTGAAAGTTGCAGAAACCCTCCAAAGCTCACTCTGCTGTCCCTCTGCCTTACAGATTGAGCACCTCTATGGACTGACTGTATTTGAGAACTACCTCTATGCAACAAATTCAGAAGAGGGCAACCTCAACCCAAAGACGAGTGTGATCCGGGTGAACCGCTTCAACAGTTCCGACTTCCAGGTGGTGACCCGTTTGGATCGGGGAGCCGCGCTGCACGTGTACCACCAGAGGCGCCAACCCCAAGGTGCGACGCGTATCGCAAAAAAGTCGTGTTGTTTAAAAAACACAGACTCTGAAAAATGTCTTGGCACTGCTGGTGAAAATGTTTTCTGATGTATCTTTTTATTGCCATAGCAAAGTCTTAGACTGAGGATTTTATTTTATTTTTTTCAATTTAGCCCTTAATTTGAGTACATCAGGTCTGGAAAAAAATTTCCATATTTGGAAACATTTTAACAAATTTAGTAGAGGTATAATAATTGCTACTCTCAGTAATGCAGTTTAAGAAAGGCTACCTTTTATTTAGAAACCCACAACTTTATTTCTTTTTAATATAAGTGTGACTAGAGACAAAGGCCCATTTCTTTTATACACTGATAACCAGACAGGTTTAAAATTAATGTTCATCTTGCAAACATGATGAAAAGGTAGAAAAAAAAAAAGTTATCCCAAGTGTCCGAAGTCTTGGAGTCAGAAAGACTTTGTATTACCAATATGAGGCTGACCACATACCATTAATGCCACTAAAGTAGTTTCTGTTCTAGGATTTCAAATGTAAAATTATAAATGTAACTAAATACTGGCAGGTCTTTAATTGAAACAAAGTACTTTAGTCAAATATTTTGCTTGGTGTTAAGGTGCCTGGCATCATAGTTTTTTTTTTAAATTACCAGGATGTTTAAAAGTAAATTCCGGAGGATTTTACTTGAAAATAGAAAAAAAGTATTAGTGGAACTTAAATATGCATAAATTAAAAGATCCTTTATTAAAGAATAAAGAAATTCTTTATTGGAAGTCACTGACATTTTTTTTTTCAATGTCAGCGACTTAAAATGACTATTTTAATGTTTTTAACACAGTTTTACCAGAGGTGCTAATTATTTTGGAGGCACCATTATCACGGCGCTTAGTGTTTCTCTTGTTCCTGCTCAGTGCGCAGCCATGCTTGTGCCCTGGATCAATTTGGAAAACCTGGAAGCTGCTCCGACATCTGTCTGCTGAGCAACAGCCACAAGACGCGCACCTGCCGCTGCCGCTCTGGATTCAGCCTCGGCAGTGACGGCAAGTCCTGCAAGAGTGAGCATCCTTTTCATCTTTCTTTGGAAAATTGCATGCAGTTTGTACGAGCCGTTCGTTTCCTCCTAATCACGGCTTTTCCCTCTGCAGAACCAGAGCACGAGTTGTTCCTGGTGTACGGTAAGGGTCGCCCTGGAATCATCCGGGGCATGGACATGAACGCCAAGGTGCCTGATGAGTACATGATTCCCATCGAGAACCTGATGAATCCCCGAGCTCTGGACTTCCATGCCGCCAGTGAATTCATCTACTTTGCAGACGCCACTAGCTACATCATTGGCCGGCAGAAGATTGACGGCACAGAGAGAGACACCATTCTAAAGGATGGTAATGCTCCACGACTTTACCTTCTCAGAGGATTCTGAAGCTATTTCTATTTTTGTGACTTTTAAATTCTTCTGCTATGCCATGCTTTGGGTTTGTCCTTGCATGGCTCAGTTAATTCTATCACTTGTCTTGCTTCTCTCAGGTATTCACACAGTAGAGGGGATAGCAGTCGACTGGATAGGAGGAAATCTCTACTGGACCGACGATGGACCTAAGAAGACGATCAGTGTTGCCAGGTTGGAAAAGGCTTCGCAAACTCGCAGGACTCTCATTGAGGGAAAAATGAGCCACCCGCGGGCTATTGTCGTGGACCCACAACACGGGTAAGACCATCAGGGGCTTCCTAGTTCTCATAAAAGGTGCAGATGTTATTTGTGGGTGCATGAGCAGCATGTGGTTCACAATCTCAGACCCAACGCAGACACTAATCTGTGTGTTTGTGTGTAGCAGGCAGCCTGTGTTCACCTGATCTCTGTGCAGCTCTCTATCAAAGATTGTCACGTATCAAAGCTGTGCAAGAAGCACTTCCTGTCTCACTTGGAGTGTGTTTCCTCCTCACCAGGTGGATGTACTGGACTGACTGGGAGGAGGACCCCACAGAAAGCAACAGAGGGAAAATTAAGAAAGCTTGGATGGACGGCTCACATCACCAAGTCTTCCTGACCAGCAAGACGGTGTTGTGGCCCAACGGCCTGAGTCTGGACATTCCCCAGGGCATCCTGTACTGGGTGGACGCTTACTATGACAGAATCGAGATGGTTTTCCTTAACACCACAGAGAGAAAGGTTTGGGAATGTTCTCACACTAAGCCGTGTTTACTGTGGCGTTATCATCAACAGTAAAAAAAACAATAAAAATGATGGCTATCTAAAATAATTAGAAACATGGAAACTTTTAAACCTCTTATAACATCTATAGGGCAATTTCTGAGTATTGTGATGACAACCAATTACAAGTATTTCAAATGTTCCAGACTCTTTTCTTCCTTTCCGTTTATGGAAATATCCCCGTCACTCTTCCTGATCATCAGGATCTCAGGCACTAAAGTAAACAGCCAGTGTGGCCAAACAGGATATTGCACTTTTTACTGCCTTGCATGCAAAATTTGCATATGAATAATACACAAATGTTGCTTCCAGGCATTCTGTTGTGGTTGTGGTATTGCCGACATGAATATTAAGGTGGTGATATGTAGTGAAACGCTCTTTATATTCTGTTTGAGAGAAGCAAGCCTTTCTTGAAATCCTTTAAATTCCTCTTGTGCAATTGTTCTTCGGCCTCTTCGAGAGGCTCCGGCTGCTTTGTGACTTATTTTTTGACTTATTTTCGAGTCGCTTTTACTAGTGCAAACGTACTTCATAAAGTTGGCGGCCCGTGCTCGTTTTTCTCTTGATGTGAAGAAGTGATTTGCCTCTCTGATTTAACAGGTCGTCTATGAGGGTGAGGAGCTTAACCATGCATTCGGCCTGTGCCACCATGGAAAGTTTCTGTTCTGGAACGAGTACCGCGGCGGGAGCATCTACAAGCTGGACCAGGAAACCAAAACCGTCACTTTGCTTCGCAACGAGAGGCCTCCTATATTTGAGATCAGAGTGTACGACGCTCACCTACAGCAGGGTACGTCGCGCTTCCAAACTTTAATTTGAGCGTGTTTAAATGACGCGGTGACAATTTCTTCCCCCTGTTTTTTTGTTTGTTTGTTTGTTTTGTTTTTCTTTCCATGCAGGCACCAATAAATGTAGAATAAACAACGGCGGCTGCAGCAGTCTGTGCCTCGCCATTCCTCACGGCAGGTCCTGCAGCTGCGCCGACGATCAGATCCTTGACGTCGACAACGTCACCTGCAAAGGTACTTAGCTGCTTCCCTGGACAATGAATTTTTCTTAGGGCTGGCTTACTTGCGGTGGAAAATTTATTAATCAGCGGGAGTTGAGGTTAGGAATTCCTGGCTGCCTTTTTTTTTTTTGGTTTTGCAAGTTTGACTTTTCCAAGTATTTTTCTGGAAATATTACACGCACTCACCACAGTCAGACACATGTACTTCCTATACAAAGTGTCTCAAAGATCAAATTAATGCGTATCAATCACTTTTTTTGTGATGTAATTAAGGATAACGACACTTTAACTACATAACATGCAAGAGGAATGGTTTTTCCAACACACACACACACACACACACACACACACACACACACAAAAACAAAAAACTAGTTGGTACACACTTGGCTTTAAAGAAACGCACACAAGGGATAATATCTGTAAAATGTTTAAAACCGGTCTCAAATTTCAGAGATAAAAAAGTCTTTGTTTTGCTTTAGTGCTCACTTCACATGTTTGTGAATTATCTGTGTCCCGCTTCCACCCCGATCTCATCTCCAGCCAACCCCTCCTACGTTCCCCCGCCCCAGTGCCAGCCGGGAGAGTTCGCCTGCAAGAACAACCGCTGCATCCAAGAGCGCTGGAAATGCGACGGGGACAACGATTGTCTGGACAACAGCGACGAGGCCCCTGACCTCTGCCGTAAGCGCGTGGCACCGCATCATTGTCATGGATACAAAGCAACACAGGGATAAACAGAATTACGTTTAATGGCTCCGGCTAACACAAACTGACAGAGCACGTAACAAAGTTTCCAGGATTTGTCTCTTTCCATGCAGGGTGACGTGTTTTTTTTTTTTTTAAGGCGCCAACTTTTGAGTCCAACAAGAAAGAGCTCATAATTATCCTGGATCTTTTCCTTGCTATCTGTTTAAGAACAGGGTTCAGTCTGGGAAAGTGTGGGGGAAAAAATGTTTGATTTGATTTCAGGTCTGGAGAAGTTAGGAAAAAGAAAAGGGTTTGGTTTGGAAATTGCATTTCCAGATTTTATTCCCTTTCCATTGTCTGAATGTTCTGTCCTTCCTTTTTTTTGTAATTTCTTTCTTGCTTTTATTCTTGCTGGCATCACACCGCCTTTCTTTCCTTGTTTCATTCATACCTTCCTTTCTTGTCATCCTCTCTCTTTTTATCCCTTTCCTTGTGTGCTTTATTTGCATGTTTTCTTCCTTGTTCTTTACTTATCATCCATCCTTTACTCATTTTGGCTTGTTATGCCTAATTACTTTGATTTCTTGCTCTTTTTCTCGCTTCCTTTCCTTCTGTTCCTTCTTAAATGTTTCCTCTCCTGTGTCACATATCTCCTTCTTCTCTGCATACTTTTTTCCTCTTTGTCTGTCCTTCCTTGTCTCTTCTCCCTCCTTTGTGTGATTCCTTCAAAGCATCCTTATTTTCTTTAAAAAAAATATATCTTCCCTTCTTTCCTTTCGCAGATTCTTTAAATAAAGCCTTTCTACTGTAAATTAATGCAATTTTTAGTACTTAATGGACTAAGCAGTATATATAACCAATGATTAATGCTATATGGCTCAAAATAAATTACGGTGCTCAGAGAGAATTGAAAGTTTTCTCTTGTGTATTTCTTCCTCCAGACCAGCACACTTGCCCTGCAGACAGATTCAAATGCCAGAACAACCGCTGCATCCCGCTGCGGTGGCTTTGCGATGGCGACAACGACTGCGGCAACGATGAGGACGAATCCAACACCACCTGCTCTGGTACTTACAAGACGCGCATACATATATAGTTGAATACATTTTTAAATTTGTATTTTGTATGAAATTTTTAACTGGATTAAAAGTTTTACCCTTAAAAAAAATACATGTCCCATCTTTTTCTGCAAAAAATAAAAAATAAAATAAAATGTTGCTTTAAATATTATTTATGACAATATTCTATCAGCATAAATTATAACAAATCCCACCCTACTCATGTTGGTGAGCCAGATTTACATATATACGGTACATGTGAGTACATCTCAGTTAATTAGAGTATTATTAAAAAGTTCAAAAGGTGAAGTTGTTTCTTCTTTATAGATTTATTGTGATATATTTCAAGTGTTCACTTCTGTTCATTTTTGTGATTATGGCTTGTGTCTAATAACAAACTTGTTTGGAATATTGCATAAGTGGGGAAGATTTAAGTCTTTAAAGTTGTCCAGAAGACCGTCATTGACAGAACAGTAAAAGAGAGTCTGTGATAATTTTTTTATTTATTTTTTTCTTGCCAGCTCGCACTTGCCCACCAAACCAGTTCCTCTGTGCCAGTTCGCGCTGCATCCCCATCTCCTGGACATGTGACCTGGACGATGACTGTGGGGATCGTTCAGATGAGCCAGATTCCTGTGGTGAGTTCTGGTTGTAACTTTTCTTCTTTTTTTTTTTCTTTTTTTTTGTTTTCCTCCACCGTTTAACGTTTTATAATAACACTGGATGTCTTCTCTGTCTCTTCCTCACAGCCTATCCCACGTGCTTCCCTCTCACCCAGTTTACCTGCGCTAACGGCCGCTGCATAAATATCAACTGGCGCTGTGATAACGGTGACGAGCTTTGTCCTTCAACTCCCATATAAAGCTTAAAAACGGCACTACGAGCAATAAAAAACCAAAAAATAACCTCCTCTGTGCCTGATTTTTCTGCAGACAATGACTGTGGGGACAACAGCGATGAAGCCGGCTGCAGCCACTCTTGCTCCAGTGTGCAGTTTAAATGCAACAGCGGCCGCTGCATCCCAGAGTACTGGACCTGTGATGGCGACAACGACTGTGGAGACTACAGTGACGAGACTCACGCCAACTGCACCATCCGGGGTAAGGAGTCGCACTGGTCTAACACGCCCTGGAAAAAGCTTTATCTTTTTGTCGTCTCCACTCCTTAAAAGTGTTTGCTGATAAACGGGATGTTTGGCCCACAGCCGATTAAAGCTCTAATCTCGCAGCGCTCTGTTTACTCACTGCTTTGTGCTTCAGAGATGAGATCTTTGTCCTCCTTTTGCTCTTTCCTGCGTTTGTCATGCTTCTCCCAGCTTGCCGTCTTCTGCTTACTATTCACCAAAAGGACCGTCCTGTTGCTCTGTTCAGGATATAATAAACCTTCGTGGTTAAACAACAGTTAAACTCTTTCACGGTCCCCTGCAGACTTCACAGATGTTATGACTACTGCAGAGATAGGACTTGCGTGTTTACAGCTTGGTGGCTGCGCAGCTTCAGTTTAACGGAGTGAGGCGGCAACGCAGCACTGATGCTGTTGGAGCGCCCACAAACATGAGCTTGTCTGCGCTGCGCTGTGCGCACCGTTTGATCCGTGCAGCGATGCGGCTCACTGCTGTCAAGTCCCAGCATGCAGAAAGGAGGCTCAGCAAGACCTGCTGCTCTAATGTGCAATCTGTGCTCTGCTCTGCGTGTGTCTGCGGGATTCCGATGCCTATTAGAAAATGATAAGGGCAATAATAAAGCTGCTTCCTTCTGTACGTTGTTGTTCTTCACAGTTTTAGTTTTCTTTCTCAGTTTATATGGGATGGTCACTAAAGGTGATTGGACAATGTGCCTTTTCTTTCCCTCTTGTGCTTCTTATCTGCTTTTGCACTTAACAGCAAGGTGTGCTGATCGATTTGGCTCAGTGAGAGGCTGTATTGAGCTGAAAGACGAAATGATAACGGGGTGTGACAGATTTTTCCCTAAAAATTATTTAACTGAACTTTTAAAAATACATGGAAGTTCATTGTTTTGAAGTAGAAGGGAAAAAAGGCCATGTATTTTGACTGAACTCCATTTTACGACAGTACAAGTCCATGCAATCCTGTGCAACTGATTTTCTTCAAAAGTCACGTGTTTAGTTGTTGAGGAGCTTAAAGCAGGGTGAGCTTGGTGAACAGTTTCCCATTTAAAACATTTTGCATGACACTATTCAGTTCATTCTTCATCGTGTGGAAAAAAAAAATAGAGTGCGGTCCACTGCAAACCTTCCAAGACATGGACGTCCACCTGAAGTGACAGGCTGAGCAAGGAGAAGCCCAGGCTAACTCTGGACTGCAGAGATCTACAACTTAGCTGGGAGAATCTGTTGACGGAAGAACTATTTGTAACACACTCCAGCTGTTTTATGATAGAGTGGACAGAAAGTATCTATTGTTAAAAAATAAATAAATAAAAATCAGAAGACAACCTGTCTGCAGCTCGCCCTGTGCGAGTAGCCAATTTTTAGTCTCCATTCAAAACTCTGTTTGGTTGGAAATGAGCATCACACATTACAGTGTTGTGCCACTGCTCATCATTTCCACTAGTCTGTTGCTGGTTTGTGCTAACAGACAGCTCAATTTGTTGACGGATTTCGCTTATTTTTATCTAAATAAAATACATTGAAGTTTATGGTTTCACTGTGGCAAATTGTGAAATAGTATAAGTTTATGTCAGTGCTGTTCATGACAGCATATATTTTCAGTGGCAGACCTCTGCTGTGTTCATAAACGCACGGGACAATGAAATGTGATTAGTTATTTTCTTCCTCCAGAGCCCCGCCCTGCTGGCGGCTGCCATGCTGACGAGTTCCAGTGTCGGATGGACGGGCTGTGCATTCCCATGCGCTGGCGCTGCGATGGTGACACCGACTGCATGGACCTCAGCGACGAGAACAATTGTGACGGTTGGAATCACACGTGTGACACAGCGGTGAAGTTCAGCTGCAGAGACTCTGGTGAGGATCTGCTAAGATGAAAGCAATCGTGATGATCCTTTAAAGCTGCCAAATATAGAATAAATGCTTTATTCATGCCAGTTCAAAAAAAAAAAAAGTACACTTTTTCATAACAGATAAAAACACATCAAATGCATAATTTTAAAATCTGAGACTTTGAAGAAAAAAAAAGAAGAAAAACTGTTCCTGTGTGATATTATGAAACTATTCCATTCAACCCGGCTTGAAGAGAGCCGTCTACGTTGAAAACTGAGACTCATCTCGTTTTCTGGCTCCATCAGCTCGCTGCATCAGCAAAGCCTGGGTGTGTGACGGGGACAGCGACTGCGAGGACAACTCGGACGAGGACAACTGCGAGGCGTTGGTGTGCAAGTTGTCTCACCACATGTGCGCCACCAATGACTCCATCTGCCTGCCCGCAGAGAAGCTGTGTGACGGCACCGACGACTGTCCAGATGGCTCCGACGAGAAGCTTTGCGGTAAACAAGAAGCTGAATATTTTCACTGCTTCACACGTGTAACCAAACAAAAAAAAAAAAAGAGTACAGGTTTCTATCTTTGAATGCCTGGTAACTCTTGTCTCTGTTTCCCTCAGACTTGTGCTCTGTGGATAACGGTGGCTGCAGTCACAATTGCAGCATTATTCCCGGGGAGGGCTTCATGTGCTCCTGTCCCCTGGGTATGGAACTGGGAGCCGACAACAAGACCTGCCAGATCCAAAGCTTTTGTGCCAAACACCTGAAATGTAGCCAGAAGTGTGAACAGGAGAAATCCAGAGTCAAGTGTTCCTGCTACGACGGCTGGGAGCTGGAGGCAGACATGGAGAGCTGCAAAAGTACTGGTGAGGAAAAATCCAAATTCGTCGGGTGATGAAACTGGGTTTACTTAAAGCCACGTGTTGTGATCTAACTGTTTCTTCTATTCTTTCTATGAGAAAGGGTGGCAGTATTTTCAAGGTTTTTCAAAGACTGACTTTACTGCAATGCAAACTCTACTTTTTTTTCCAGATCCCTTCAAACCTTTCATCATCTTCTCCAATCGGCATGAGATCAGAAGGATCGACCTTCACAAGGGAGAGTTCAGCGTTCTCGTGCCCGGCCTCAGGAACACAATTGCTTTGGACTTCCACCTCAACCAGAGCACCCTGTACTGGACCGACGTTGTGGAGGACAAGATCTATCGCGGGAAGCTGTCTGAAAACGGAGGTGAGCCAGCTAGTTACATTATTCGGTTTTTTTTTTGCTGTTTTTTTTTTTTTTTTTTTCATTGCTCAATTATGCTTCCTTGCTTTCCTGCTTTTTGCAGATTCCATATAGAAAACTATGAACATTTAAGCATAAAATTGTTAGAAACCCTCAGAAGACAGTCAATAATCTCCTAAAACAAATGTGCCTAAGGAGCCTGTTAAGCAGCGGCGGTCTGTGACCCTGAATAAATCCCCCAGGTCACCGCCAGCCTTTCTTGCCCCACAGCCCCAGGTCTCCCTGCCAGTCAAGTTTGTGCTCCCAGTTCTACACTTCGGGAGACACGGAGGCTTTGTCTCTTCCCATTTGTCTCAGCGCTCGCTGTGCGTGACTGTTGCAAGCACACTGGCGTTGTGTAGGAGGAACAAAACTCTGCTGTTCCTCCGTCTAGCTCTTTAAGTTGCCCATGAATACAAGCTTCATGAGCAGGAAACATGAAGACCGGATCAGCCGGCGCTGCTTGTTTTGCCGTCTACAAACACGTCAGAAAAAGTGCTAAGAACTGAGAGATGATGCGCAGCATTCATTAAAGCGACATCAAGTTCCTTATGCAAGTATTTCCTATACTTCTTCACATTTTGCCACATTACAGAATCGAACGTAAAAGTTCTTTATTGGGAATGCATGTGTAGGTATATGGGAATAAATGATATTGTAATTTATTTTTTAAACCATTGTTTTGTTGCTCTAGTAGTACATTTAGGTGGATGGTCATGCATTCACATGAAATTACAAAAAAGACCAAGAGGTATGGATACTTCTCCAAGTCACTGTAAAGCGGTGATGCACTAATCACTATTGGAAGGTCTTCTGATGGCAGTGAGGGTTTCCCTGTTGATCACAAGACATTTTGGTTGTTTTGTTTAGTTTGCACAATGCCGTGTTGTTTCTGCAAAATCATTAAGTAAGTAGTTGCTGACACTTGAGAATAATTTTGAAAGCGGTTAGAGAAACTTCCACATCAGACAGAACTTCCCCCTTGTTCCACGAAAGTAAGCATTCCTTACACTGCAATTGATTGTTTGTTTGTTTGTTTGTTTCGACTAAATGCATTTATAGAGGAAAGTAACCACCGTCCTCATTTCACATCCTTCATTTGTCTGTGCTTTTCTGTGTCTGAGCAGCCCTGACCAGTTTCGAGGTGGTCATCCAGTATGGCCTGGCGACTCCAGAGGGCTTAGCCGTCGACTGGATAGCGGGAAACATTTACTGGGTGGAAAGCAATCTGGACCAGATTGAGGTGGCCAAACTGGACGGGACCATGAGAACCACCCTGCTGGCCGGAGAGGTGGAGCATCCCCGGGCCATCGCTCTGGACCCGCGGGATGGGTGTGTATTTACATCAGGCTGCTCAAGTCCTGCTGTCCTAGATGATGAGTTTGGTGAGATGAATCACACACCTGAGTCGAGTGAATGACTCGTTCCCAGAGTTCTGCATTCAGAGCGAATCCAGGTGTGTTTTTGGATAACGTCATCCAAACGTTGCGGGTAGCTCTCAAAAACTAGACGTGGGCAACCACAAAATGCAGAAACAAACATGCATACCCTAACCTGTGTGCTTTTATGTAATAATAATAATAATAATAAAACACTTTCAACATTACAATTGAAATAATAATATATGTATCAAGTTACTTATTTCTTGATGCTCTGATGCAAGGACTTGCACTTTTAATTTTTACATAGACTATCCATCATTTTTGCAACTAGAAACATTTTTAGCACGTAATATTTTCCCCTGTTTATCCACTCTATCGTCAGAAACTCCAGATAAGTATTCTTTAAAAACCAAAACTCAGACTCATCGGAGCAGAGTTTAAAACATTCACAGATGACTGGAAATGACTGGTTTCTAAAGACTTACTCATAGGAAGATAAATTCATTCTGGATACTGTATCCTCTATCAATCCTTACATAACCGTGTGCACATCTGGAGAAACCGTCACGTTGCAAATTTTCTGTTGGCAGAATTTTGTTTTGGACGGACTGGGACGCCAGCCTGCCCAGGATAGAGGCAGCGTCCATGAGCGGCGAAGGCAGACGCACCATCCACAGGGAGACGGGCAGCGGTGGCTGGCCCAACGGACTCACTGTGGACTACATGGAGCGACGCATCGTCTGGATTGATGCCAGGTAGCATTCGCTCCCGAGCTTTCGGTGGCGCACGTAAGGGTTTAAAGCACATGAACCAAAATCGTTCAGTCAAATGTCTTTTCTTAATATTCCTTCAGGTCGGATGCCATTTACTCGGCGATGTACGATGGTTCCGGACTGATTGAGGTGTTGCGAGGTCACGAGTATCTGTCCCACCCCTTCGCTGTCACCATGTACGGAGGAGAAGTCTACTGGACCGACTGGCGGACAAACACGCTCGCTAAAGCCAACAAATGGACCGGACACAACGTCACTGTTGTCCAACGCACCAACACGCAGCCCTTTGACCTGCAGGTCTATCACCCATCCAGACAGCCTCTGGGTACGTTTCCACGTCAAACAGTGCCTCGTAAAAATATCCATGCGCCTTCAGCTTTACCGGATTTTGCCACGTTTCATCTACAAACTTGAAAGTATTTTTGGGTAACTCGTGTAATGGACATCGATTAATTGTAAAATGGATTGAGCGCATTTTATAAAAATCTGAGAAGTGTGGTGTGCATTTGTATTCAGGTGCCCTAATTCAAGACATCGTGGGGTAAATGTTCACTTACAGAGGCAGGTTTTGCTGCTCGTGACACAGATTTTCAATTGGATTTTTTAGTCTGGGCTTTGACTGGACCTTTCTAACAAATTACTATGCTTTCATCTTAACTTTTCTGTTGTAGCTTATTCTTGCTATCCAGCTCTGAAGTCTTTTCTAGCTGCCAAAACGTTCGGTAGCTCCACCTTAATGCTATTAAATAATTCCCACAACTTGATGCTGCCAATACCATGTTTGACCATGGATTAAAGGGGCGTTTAGGTTGATCACATTGATGGGGATTTATGGAGAGAACGACTGATAGATGACCCATCTAAAACAAGACATTCAAATTTGTGGTTGTTATAACAACACTCCCATTGTATGGTTTAGATTTAAGGCTAGAAAGAAAAGGAAGCAACGTTACCCTGCTGAACACGTCGGTCGAGCTTTAATTTAAAGGAGAAAGTGATGAACTCACAGTCCGTTGCTCAACGTGTTATTCATGGCTCCTGTTCCCCAAAAGACAGCTGACCTTTTTGTGCCGTGAGTCATGTTGTTTTCTCACACAGGCTCCCTTTGGATACCTGCTGCTGCCTGGTTGGGTAAAAAGACACCTTATTGTTCATCATTTCCCCAAATACGTGGTTGAAAACAAAACCTGGCTCCTGCAGCAGAAATGTCACACGTTGCTCTGAAAGCCAGGCAGGCTTGGTGAGACGGCAAGAGGCTTGTCACAGCTGTTTGACCAAGTCCTGTCACATCAAATTGTCGCTTTGATATTCGGTTGCAAACAGCTTAGAGACCCCTCGTGTGTATGCGTGTGTGTGTGTGTGTGTGTCATTGTCCAAAGGAAAACAGGACAAAGGAAAACAGATGTTAATGGAGCTGTAACCACTCCTCGTGGGAATCATTAGTGTTTCCCTTCAACCTCCTTGAGGGAGTTTAGGTAAAAAAAAAAGATTTCAACACCAGGAAAATCTGCAATGATTGATTGAAATATCCTATGACATGGGGATTTTTTTTTTTTTTTTTTTTGAAACTGCAGTGCATAAAGATGGATTTACTTCTGTTTTTTACCCGGATGTTCCATCATTCTTTTTTTCCCCTGTATTGACATTTTTGTTCCGTTTCGTGAAACATTAAGATGTGTGTTTCTTTTTTTTTTTTCCTCCCCTTCAGCTCCAAACCCATGTGCCACAAGTGACGGGAAAGGCCCGTGCTCCCACCTCTGCCTCATCAACTTTAACCAGACCTTCTCCTGCGCCTGCCCCCACCTCATGAAGCTGCAGGCCGACAAGCGCACCTGCAAAGGCAAGGATAGAAACTGCGGCCTGTAGAAACCGCCGTGTGGTTTTTGTCATGCATTAAACACCACACTGGTTTCCACAGCCACTTTCCCAGTGCAGGCTGTGACCTAGGAAGGCGATGGATTGTTCTGCTTTATGAGCTGCACACTCGTTTTCTTGTTCGTTGCTCAGGAATGGAAAAGATTGAAAACGGTTCCTAATGTCACGATAGTCCTGCAGTAGGTGTGTGATCATAGTAGTGGTAAAGAAACAGAAGAGGAAGTATTAAGTAAGATAATCAGTGTTGTTCGTAAACAACCAGGGAGTACATTAGTTTAAAACTCAAGTTTTTTTCTCATTGTTTGTGGTTTTCTAGCTGTTAAAGCAACTACATCAATGCACCTATTTGAAATTAAACATGTTCAATAAAGAAAAATCACAAATATATTGCCTTGCTAACTAATTTTCCACTCCTAATTACAAATACGCTAAAAGAAATACTTACCCATTTCTTATTTATTTGTAAATAATTCATTTTTATTATTTATAATTGACGTGTGTGGCTGAGGAACAAACACACGGACACAGATTGATGTCTGTTACTATATTATCTTTTGTTTTAAGGGAATGGTAACATTTGTTGTTGTTGTAGAAATTGACATCTCTCCATGCGTTTGTTTCCAGAGTCCCGCAAGTTCCTGCTTTATGCACGACAGATCGAGATCCGAGGTGTGGACATCGATAACCCTTACTACAACTACATCATCTCCTTTACCGTGCCGGACATAGACAACGTGACCGTGGTGGATTATGATGCCGTGGAGCACCGCATCTACTGGTCAGACGTGCGAACTCAGACCATCAAAAGAGCCTTCATCAACGGGACGGGAGTGGAAACGGTTGTGTCTGCTGGTAGGAGAAATCCCAGGGATAAATGTTGCAACAATGTTAAATCAGTAGCGTGCCGTATATCCTGGAAGTCTAATTTACTTTTTTTGTTGTTGTTGTTGTTGTTGTTGTTGTTTTTGTTGTCATCGAAATTCTCAAGACCTTCCCAATGCCCACGGCCTGGCAGTAGACTGGGTGTCCAGGAACCTCTTCTGGACCAGCTATGACGCCAATAAGAAGCAGATCAATGTGGCGAGACTGGACGGGTCTTTTAAGAACGCCGTCATCCAGGGGTTGGACAAACCTCACTGTCTGGTGGTTCATCCGCTACTCGGGTGAGCGCTGTCTCTAATTACACACAGTCTGATGCTCTTAGTCATTTTATAAAGGTTCTTCCTTATTTAATGAAACTTTAATGAGGTCTTCTCTGACTTCATTGCAAACATTAGATTTGTTTTTTTTGTCTCTTACTTTGTGACTTGTAATTGGTTGTCAGTTATATATTTTCACATGCAGTCATTTTCATGCCCTCTCTCAGGAAGCTGTACTGGACCGATGGCGACAACATTAGCATGGCAAACATGGATGGAAGCAACCACACCCTGCTTTTTACCAACCAGAAAGGCCCTGTTGGTGAGCAGATGTTTAACTCGCTCTCAAATGTACAGCTGCTGTAAAATAAAACAAAAAATATGTGTTTACGTCTCCATTGCTCATGCTCAGATTAGCTATATTCTGATAACCATTTTAGCTGATTCCGATTTTTCTATAAGAATCATGAAATAAAAGATATTAGAACATTGAAAATATATATTTTCCTGCCCTTCCTGCTGTAACCAGACATTGTTGTTGATTTTTTGGAGCAGACGTGATGTCACCCTACATGTGTGACAGACCTGTCTTAATAAAACAGGATTTATAATTTCAGAGCAAAGCAAAACAGTTACGCAGCCGACATATTAAACTCTCGTTTGAATGTGGATTGCGTTACTAAAACAGCAGACTCACTCTGAGCGTTCCCTCGATCAGGCGAGTATGAATGATTCATCACAAAAAGAAAGCACTTCAAAAGACTACAAAAACGGGAAAAAAAATCTTTATATGAAAAAAAAACATGATTTTATATTTTGTTTTGGGGGTGGGGAGGAGTGATAAACAATTTGAATAAAAAGGAGAAAATCTGTAAATTATTGGCGATCTAACCACTGGAAATGTCTTTCTTAAAACAGAGACATATGCTTTCCTAAATTACTTAGGTGGATAGTTTATTGCCTTTAAGTTTGTTTTTGAGCAAAATGGATTTTTGGTCGTACTCTGCTATGAGATTAAAAGGAAAGTGTCTCAATATGAAAATGTCATTTTCTTTTGAATATTTTCTTTCTACAATCATGGCTACTTGTATGTGTTTCTTCTTCATTTTAAATACCCTACTGAGTGTTATTCCTTCAGTAACAGCGTCTGCACTGAATATTTCTTTTGGCACCATGACAATCTGTTTATTGTGGCAGATATACATGGATTGTGACACAATATTTCTTTTTGCCAAGGACTTTCCATTGACTATGAGACGAAGCAGCTGTACTGGATCAGCTCGGGTAACAGCACTATTAACCGGTGCAAACTGGACGGATCTAAACTGGAGATACTGGAAGGTGTCAAAGGCAAACTTAACAAGGCGACTGCTCTGGCTATCATGGGTAAGATGAAAAACCAATTACAAGCAGTGTGTTATTTATTCAGGGTTTTTTCTTACAGTTGGTAATCCTCTGCTTTGATAATTGAATAATCCAGAACAATATGTATGAATTTCGATGTCTGTAGGAGACAAGCTGTGGTGGGCAGACCAGGGAGCAGACCAGATAGGAACGTGCGACAAGACGGACGGCGGAAACTGGAAGGTTTTGCGTAACAACACTTCGCCTATGATGCACATGAGGATCCACGACGAGGATGTGCAGAAAGGTAAAAAATATTTGACCAAGGTTGGAATACGACGCGGTTAAATAAATGAAAAGAGTAACTCCTCCTCACTTTATCTGATCTTCCTTTAGCGGGAATCAACCTGTGCAGCAACAATAATGGCGACTGCTCGCAGCTGTGTCTGCCCACTTCCCCGACGACGAGGTCCTGCATGTGCACGGCTGGATACAGCCTCAAAACCGGGCAGCAGTCCTGTGAGGGTAGGAAACTCATCCGCAAACACAGCTTTGGTTCTTTCAAAGCCTTCCCACAACATACACCGTGCTCCCTTTACAGGTATGGGATCTTTCCTGCTTTATTCGGTTCATGAGGGAATTAGGGGTATTCCCCTCGACCCGGCAGACAAATCTGACGCCTTGGTGCCCGTGTCTGGCACTTCTCTGGCTGTGGGCATCGACTTCCACGCTGGTGAGAAGCACTTAAAGATGTAGGCAAATAGTAGGCTGGTTTCGGGGTGATATTTGAAAAGCTGTAATTATCTTCTGTGCAGAGAATGACACCATCTACTGGGTGGACATGGGACTGAGCACCATCAGCAGAGCAAAGAGGGATCAGACGTGGAGAGAGGATGTGGTGACCAATGGCATCGGCAGAGTGGAGGGGATCACCGTGGACTGGATAGCAGGTTTGGCTTCTAAACTGTTTAGATCCTATTTTATTTATCTTATTTTATTTATACATTCAAGCATTTTAAACGCAGATATAAACTCATTTGCATAAATTTGCGGCTACAGGAAACATTTACTGGACCGACCAGGGCTTTGATGTGATCGAAGTAGCCAGACTGAATGGCTCATTCCGCTATGTGGTCATCTCCCAGGGGCTGGACAAACCCAGAGCTATAACTGTCCACCCAGTGAAAGGGTCAGCCTCTTTATCCACACTTTACTCTCATGTCTCAGCTTTACCTTAAGGAAAAGGAACCAGGCATGTCTTTATTTCTAAATGACACCAAAACGGCCTCCTGCATGTGTGTGTGTGTGTGTGTGTGTGTGCAGGTATTTGTTCTGGACAGAGTGGGGTCAGTACCCTCGTATTGAGCGCTCGCGCCTGGACGGCTCCCAGAGGCTGGTCATTGTCAACGTGAGCATCAGCTGGCCAAACGGGATCTCCATCGACTACGAGGTGTGAAATCTTTGCGTTTACCTTCATCCTAAAAGCACTTTTTTTTTTTTTGTGTTTTGTTTGATCACATAAAATATATTCAATAAAGATGGCGACGCTGCTGTATTGATGTTTAAAGCGTTTATGATCTCTGGGTCATTCAGCAAAAAAAAAAAAAAAAAACAGGGGTTTCTGTGACAAACTTATTTATTTAAAAAAAAAGTATGTTTTTTAATAACATAAATTAACTTGCACACTTGATTAATATGCAAAAGAATCTGTGCAATTTATGTTTGATATTTGTTTTTTACAACACGCTATTCATTCATTAGTTCATTCATGTTAGATGTGATTAAGGTAACACTGAGGTGCGTTTATTTATTTTTATGTATTTAAAATGATCATTTTTGATCTTCAAGCAGCACTGCTTAGAATCAAAACAAATCTTAAATTTCTCCGGGGATCACCTGAATGCTTGATTATATTTTCTTCTTCTTTTGCGGCGCAGGAGGGTCTCCTTTATTGGTGCGATGCTCGAACGGACAAGATCGAGCGGATAAACCTGGAGACAGGAGAGAACAGAGAGCTGGTCCTGGCCAGCAACAACATGGACATGTTTGCTGTGTCTGTGTTTGAGGGATACATCTATTGGAGTGACAGGTGAGCTGTTTTCTGCTTCATACTTTAAAGAAACAGACCGAATCTTGGTGCTATCTCAGATTTATTTATTTATTTTTTTGTTCAGGACTCATGCCAATGGGTCCATCAAGAGAGGTAGCAAAGACAATGCTACAGACGCCGTGCAGCTGAGGACAGGCATCGGTGTACAACTGAAGGACATCAAGGTTTTCAACAGAGCAAGGCAGCAAGGTAAAAACGGTGTAACGTCACATGTTTAAAAAGAATCCTTAACAATAACTTTCCATTTAATACCTGGATGCACCACACCCCCGTTTCTGCAGGCACAAACGTCTGCAAAGAAAAAAACGGCGGCTGTGAACAGCTGTGTCTTTACCGTGGCAACGGGGAGCGGACCTGCGCCTGCGCCCACGGCATGCTGGCCGAGGACAGGCGTAGCTGCCGCGACTACGACGGGTACCTGCTGTACTCGGAGCGCACCATCCTGAAAAGCATACACCTGTCGGACGAGACGAACCTCAACGCGCCGATAAAGCCGTTCGAGGACCCGGAGCACATGAAGAACGTCATCGCCCTCAGCTTCGACTACCACGGCGGCGGAGGGAAGGGAGCCAACCGCATCTTCTTCAGCGACATTCACTTCGGCAACATCCAGCAGATCAACGACGACGGCTCCGATCGCAAGATAGTGGTGGACAGTAAGTTTTGACTTGTCAGAAATGCAGCGCTCGTGTCACGGGTTCACACTTTGTAAGCCGATATAATGTTGAGCTTGTTAGATGGAGTCTGACTGCAGTGGATTCCCCGACCTGATTCAGATTAGATGCAAATGTAAATTTATCACAAGCGTTATTCCTGGTCAATATTATTTATTGATAATTTTACCTTACAGCCCTACTTCTGTTTCTTGCAGGAAGATAAACCCAAGATTATCTTGACTATCTTAAACCTGTATCCTTGCTCAGCCATGTTTTTCATAGCTCCAATTGATTTAAGTTTATTAACTGCAGCTATGGACAAGGTCAGACAAGTAGCTATTTTCTAATAACCCTTTCCTAAATTATGACCATCAAAACACATCTGCTTTACTGAATTGTTGCTTTTTCTTGTCTTTGAAGAGAAATGGGCTTCAGTGTCATGTCATATTTATATATCATGATGCAAGACAGAGCTAGACCTTACTAATTAAAATTTTACAAACATCCTGAACAGCTTAAAAACAGGAAAACATAAGTTAAAAAAAATCACGAGGATCTAAAAAAATTAAGAAAGGGGTTGCAAATAAGAATGGCATCTGTGATTTTTGTTAAACACACAGATGCCAAGATTTGTTTGCATCTGTTGGCGTAAGATGTGTTGCTCCAAACTATATAAATGTTCTCAAATTAAATACTTGAGAATGTTTATATCAAGTAATTTATCTTAAGACTTTTTAAACATCTCTACTATTGAGATGTTTAAGTAGATTGTAGATTTCTTCCAGAGTTAAGTTGCATTGAGCAACAATGTTTTTATTTTAGGTTTTAAAAAAAAAAGTCAGTTTTGAGGTGTGTCTGAGGAAGTTTGATGCTCAAACGGCCGCACCGTGTGCCTGCTCATTAAACGCGGACAACATATCAGGCAGCTTCTGCACCTCGTCCAGCTTTCTCTTCCCATCTCCACCAAGTCTCGTCTAAACTTCTGAGACATAAAGCCGTACAGCAGAGGGTTGACCACAGCTACTGAGGAAGACAAGAGTCTGGCCAAGAGGGCAAAGGTGTTGAAGCCGGGTGAGCTGGCCAGAGTTCCTCTGATGATGGAGAACATGAGGATGTAGGAGGGCAGCCACAGCAGGGTGAAGATCAGCACCAGGAGAGCCGAGGTGTGAGTGACCTGCTGTTGGTAGCGCTCGAGCTGCGGGGCGTTGCCTGTCTGCCGCGCGTGCCGAAGAAAGCAGTAAATCTTGCTGTACATCACTACAATTATGCTTAAAGGCAGCGCAAAGCCGAAGACGAACAGAGCGATGCTGTAGACCAGCCGGCTGAAGTCGGACAGGAAGGCGAAGCAGTACACCGTGTTGGAAAACGTAATTGTGCGGAAGGCAAACTGTGGCGCTGCCAGGGCAGAGGCTGGGATCCAGAGCAGGGCAACTATCACTTTGACTCGCCTGTTCATTCTGGCGCGGTAGGTCCAGGTGGGGTGCACCACTGCCAGGTAGCGTGTGGCTGCCAGAGCCGCCAGGGTGAACACGGAGGCGGTCGAACAGGCCACTCCCAGGAAGCTGATTGCTCTGCAGAGGAAGCCGCCGAACGGCCAGAAACCCAGGGTGATGGCGTAGGTATGGAAGGGCTGGCAGAGCAACAGCAACAGGTCAGCAGCACAGAGAGCCAGCAGCAGGGTGTCCGTACCGTGAGAAGGCTGACTTTCTTTCTTCCTTCTGCCTGTAAGAATAATCATCACCAGAGTTTGACCGATAAGTCCAGTCAGCAGGATCAGTCCGTCCAGGAAGGGCACCAAAGTTTTAATCAAAGCTCCGTCTCCTTTGCTGATTTGGTTAAGGCCGCTGTTGTTCGTCTGGAGCCCAGGAGTCTCCATCCAGTCCCAGTAAAAAAGCCCCGTAATCCAATATACTGTCAGTGTTAAGTATCCGAATGGGATGCAGCATGCGGGCAACTAATCTGTTTGATCCAATTCATGTCTACTTAAACAAACATAATTGCAGTCCACTGAGACAGCCGGCACTTTGATAATGATAGCAATTACTTAAGCTGTTAGAATCACACGGGTCGCTCCTCCATTAACATCTATACTGTGTTCACAAAGAGGGAAGGTTTCAAGATATTTCTTGCAGTTATTCAACAGCTAAATCTTCTTCAGCTCCACATATATAGTCGACTTTTCAGCTTCACAAAACAATGTCCTGATGACATCCAGTGAAGTCCTTTCTTCTTAAAGAAAGTAAGATGTCCCCGTGTTCCTTAGGAAAAAATGTACATGTATAAGGACTTCTGTTTTGCAGCTTTGTTATCCCAGAAGAAGATGGTTGGGTCCGAAATGAGATATCAGTGCTGGAGCTCCAAGGAACAGCACTACTTCCTCTTTGTCACTGTAAATAGACATTACTCTTTAAAAAAAAAAAAAAAAAAAAAAAAAAAACAGTCAGTGGTACTTGATGCAAAGTGCTCACCAGGGCAGGAGGCATGTTGTCGTTGCCTTTATCGAATGTAGAGTCCTTCATGGATTATTGCATGATTAATTCAAACGGAGCAAAAAGAAATAGTAGCTTTTCTAGTAATTAAGTGATGCTCAGGCCGTCCTCCTCCCAGGACGGCATGAAAAGATCTGTCCTGGGTGCCAGTGTTCTTCCCAACAGGCTCTGTGTGCTGTTTGCTTTGTAACCAGGAGCTGAGCTGATGTAGACAACGGGAGGGCCGAGCAGAGCGCGTGATTATATAACAGTGGGACTCATCTTTCCATTATCGAATTAACTTTTTATTCATTCTTTCTTGTTCGGTCCTGTTTGGAGAGTCTGGTTGGGTTTGAAAAACCTTCAAATGAGATTTGTTTGTTTTGTCCTTTAATTTGACCTTTAAATTAAGAGTTTTTTTAATCTTGGAAAATGACCCACATTTATGTTAATCATAGCTTTTCATCTGAAATGTCGATAATGTTGCAATTATATACTTTTAGCCAAGAGCAAACAATGACTTCACCTTTTTATTGTGTGCTGTAAGTGGTCATAAATGCGGTTGCTAACATAGCAAAAAAGAAAAAGAAAAAAAAAAAGCGACAGTTTGGATCCGCTAATGCTACAGCGTCTTGTTCCATAATTTTCACTTTTATAGCTCATGAGATGCGTTACTATTTACTGTTTGAAGTAAGTTTGTTTTTAAGCTGCGGGTGAGGATTCCACTGAACGAGAAAGAATGTGTGGCCTTTAAATTGGTCTGAAGATTTATAGTATCTCTGATACTTGGTGTCATGTTTGTGCTATAATTTTTACTAGAGATTTAAATGGTGGTCATAAATTCTTAAAAACAGGCTGTTTGTGTTGACGTTATACACCCAGTTTATCAGCTGTATTGGTCCACGCAACAGTCAAAACCTCAGAAGTCTCTACTGGTGTTAGCTTGTGGTCCAAGTAGGCATTTCCCAAACTATTTCTTGATGCCAACATTTTTCAAATACTTATCAAAAGTCGTCTAAAATTATTTTGTTAGTGTGATTTTCAAGACAGATTTTTATTTCGCCATATATCTACTTTTTTCCTTCTTTGCTTCGCAGACGTCGGGTCGGTCGAGGGTCTGGCGTACCACCGAGGCTGGGACACGCTCTACTGGACGAGTTACACCACCTCCACCATCACTCGCCACACAGTGGACCAGAGCCGCTCCGTGGCTTACAACCGCAACACCGTCGTTACGATGTCTGGAGAAGACCACCCCAGAGCCTTTGTGCTGGATGAGTGTCAGGAGTGAGTCAGCTGTGTCAGATCTTTGCCTTAGTCACCCGTTTTCTTGTCGAGAATGTTTATTTTTTTTTCTCGGTGAGCGAGGATAGATTCTGTAATAGGGCTTTCTGGCAGCCTGCCACAATTCTTGTCTTCTGCTATTTCCCACCGCAGTCTCATGTTCTGGACAAACTGGAACGAGCAGTCTCCCAGCATCATGAGGGCCTCTCTGAACGGAGCCAATGTGCTGGTGATCATTGGCAGTGACATTAAAACTCCTAACGGCCTGGCCATCGATCACCGCGCCGAGAAACTCTACTTCTCCGACGCCACTCTGGACAAGATCGAACGCTGCGAATATGATGGAAGCAACCGCTATGTAAGGCGGCTCTTTAACTCAATGTTACTTGTGGAGAAACATGACGCCGCTTTGGCACCAAAACACATTGATGCTTTTAAAACCGTCTGCTGTAGGTCTTGTTGAAGAACGAGCCTGTTCATCCATTCGGTCTGGCCGTGTACGGAGACTACATATTCTGGACGGACTGGGTGAGGCGAGCTGTCTTGAGGGCGGACAAGTTCACGGGAGGAGACATGAAAGTGCTGCGAGCCGACATCCCTCAGCAGCCAATGGGCATCATTGCTGTGGCGAACGATACCAACAGCTGTGGGTTTCATTCACTGCGTCCATTTAGTTAGCATGACTTATGAATATGTGTTTTAAATATTTTTCCTTTAACGTCTTTCCTAAAGAGTTAGAAGTGAGATGTTCTAACAGTGGGTTAACTGGTTCATACTGAAATGCCTTGAGCAAGTGCTAAAATGCTTTTACATTTTCATTGTTTGATCAAAAGAAAAATGTTGTATGCTCAGTGATTCAAGGCCTTTTATCATAACGGGAAATAGTTTGGTGCTGCTTTACATCTGAAGTTTAAAATTCTTCTGGGCAGCTGTCACCACATTCATTAATTATTTACTCGGCTACCCTGAGCGCTAAGCCTGGAGTATGGAAAAGAAAAACAGAGATTACACATACTTACTTGCATCAATAGCTCTATAGATGCCCATAAAAAGGACACACTCAGCAGGAAAGCTTGGTATGATGAATACAAACAGAGCACACACACACAGGCAATGACAGTAATAGCTCAGTCAACAGCTTCTTTCAGGAAAGACGTGCAACTAAGCACAAAACCACTAAACCACAAATACATTCTATGAAAAAGAAAAACAAACATTGCATATACCTAATGGCAGGAATAGTAATGTTAATGGCTTCATCAGAGAAAGAGGCACAAGTATATAGAACCAAAGTCTTGAGTACAAGCTAAACACTATATCTCTGGGCCATGAGTACATTCTGGCAACCAAAGATCCCTTTCTCCATGAGTACGTCACTTCCGCATGTTTTGCTGGAAAGAGCATACCAAACAATATTTTACTTAAATACAATGTGGATTTTTTTTTGAGCAGGGAACCATTTATTAACCCGTTTCCTGACTGTAGGTTATACAATGGAAAGCATGTTGCAATAAACAAACCATCCTGTTGTCCTCAGGTGAGTACTCTCCGTGTCGAACAAATAACGGAGGCTGCCAGGATTTGTGTCTGCCCACATCTGACGGACGGGTGAACTGCAGTTGCCGTGGCGATAGGCAGCTCCTCGAGGACAACACCTGCTCTTGTAAGAAGGAAGGAGCAAAACCTGAAGGAGGCCTTGAACTGTGACTAAGTGTTTGTGAAAATGAATGCTTCCCCCCTCTCTCCCTGTCACCAGCGCTGAATATGTCATGCGGAAGTGTTGATGACTTTGAGTGCGGAAACGGCGACTGCATCAACTACAGCCTCACGTGTGACGGGATGGCCCACTGCAAGGACAAGTCGGACGAAAAGCAGTCTTATTGTGGTGAGTTCTGACTGGAAACGGTCAGGTGGAAAATAATAAATCTTGTATATATATATATATATAGCTTGTGGTAATGTATGGTATATAGTAAGAAAATGTACATTTAAGGCTAGAAAAGAAAGTAAAACAAATTAAAGTTGGTTTAAATTTTATACATAACTGGAAATGAAAAAAAAAAAACTTTTTCTCTACAGCCAATCGCATTTGTAAGAAGGGCTACAGAAGGTGTCTTAATGGCCGCTGTCTTGGCCACCAGTTCTGGTGTGATGGCACAGACGACTGTGGCGACAATTCAGACGAAGTGCCCTGCAACAGTAAGTAAAGCCAGTCCACGCTAACCACAACGTGACTGACTGGCACGTTTTAAAGAGGACGTAAACATACTTAATCTGAAGCCTGGATTTTCTTTGCTAAAAAAAATTCCCACTGTCTTTCCTTGCAGTGACTCTGTGCAAAGCAGGAGAGTTCCAGTGCAAAGATGGGAGCTGCATCTCCAACCACACCCGCTGCGACCAGGTGGTCAACTGTGAGGATGCTAGTGACGAAATGAACTGCCGTGCGTAATCCATTGCTAAATTAAAAGCTATAACCTCATGGGATTTTTCAGAATTTAAAAATATGAAGCTTAAAAAGGTTTTGTTTCCTCAGAGCCTACCGACTGTTCGCGTTTCTTCCGCCTGGGAGTTAAAGGCGCCACCTTCCGGAGCTGTGAGAAAACAACGCTGTGTTATCTGTCCTCGTGGGTGTGTGACGGCAACAATGACTGCGGAGACTTTTCCGATGAGAGAAACTGTCCAGGTGGGACGTCTTTATTTTTCTTCTGACACTTTCGACTTCCTTCAGCGCTCCAAAAGATCCACTTTCTTGTTTTTCTTTCCTTTTGCAGATAAGAGGAAGCTGAAATGTCCCGTTAACTTCTTTGCTTGCCCCAGCGGGCGTTGCATCCCGATGAGCTGGACCTGCGATAAGGAGAACGACTGTGAGAACGGAGCTGATGAAACGCACTGCGGTCAGTCTTTGTGTGCAAAGTCGAGCTCATTTTTTCCTAAACACACAAAAGTCTCGCAGAAGAGTCCGACTGTTTTCTTTTGCAACACGTCTTGCTGTTCCTTCGAGATGCCGAACACACCTTCTCTTTTCCTGCAGACAAGTTTTGTTCGCCCACTCAGTTCGAATGTGGGAACCACCGCTGCATTTCCAAGAACTGGGTGTGTGACGGCTCCGACGACTGCGGCGACGACTCCGACGAAGGCCAGATATGTGGTAACTAATATTGCCATTGCTTTCCGTCGCACATTCACTGGAAACGCTCAGCCAGCTTACCTTCAGCTAACTAATCCGCGACTTCACAGAACACAAGTCCTGCAGTCCTGACGTCTTCCAGTGCCCAGGTTCCCACGTGTGTGTGCCCCAGCGCTGGAAGTGCGATGGAGATAATGACTGTCCCGATGGAGCCGACGAGAGCGTGAAAGCTGGATGCAGTAAGTCAGTTCTGTTGTGATTGCAGGAAATGGAAAGAAAAAAAATCCTAAAACGTCCTTTTAATAAAAGCGATTGTTTCTGCTTTCAGTGTACACCAACAACACATGCGATACCAAGAACGAGTTCATGTGCCAGAACAGACAGTGCATTCCAAAGCACTTTGTATGTGACCATGACATTGATTGCTCTGATGGTTCGGACGAGTCCCCAGAATGTGGTTGGTTTTATTTTGTATCAAAAAAAAAATAAATAAATAAAAAAATAATAAAATATATATATATATATATATATATATATATATATATATATATATATATATATATATATATATATATTTTATATAAAGAGCGTGCTGTATATATT
>NW_015113345.1:66317-86842 GCF_001443285.1 Poecilia latipinna
TATATATATATATATATATATATATAGGGATTTTATAAAGCCAGTACTGGTTATATTTTTGTTTGGATACCTGCTTATTTTGAGGTTAAAAGTCTGTAATTTATAATTTGTGGTTTCCGTGTAGAATACCCACCATGTGGTCCAGAGGAGTTTCGCTGTGCCAATGGACGTTGCCTCAACCAGAAGAAGTGGGAATGTGACGGCGAGTTTGACTGTCCAGATCACTCTGACGAAGCTCCCAAAAACCCTAACTGTGTAGACTCTGGTAGGATCTCGATAAGTTTATTTTTTCATCCAAAAGCTAATACTCTGGCTTCAAAGATAAAACCATTACCATGATTTAAAGTCCTTGTTCTGGGACGCCAGAGAACGTTCCTGAGTGACCAGAGTTTTTTTTTTATTTTTTTTTTTTTTTTAAGCTTGACCAAATGTTATTTTTTTGGTGAAAAAATAACATTTGAGAAGCTATTAAATGTCTGCTAAGCAGCCAACCAGTCAGGTTATCCATTGCATTTTTGTTATCTTAGCAGCAGTAGAAAAAATGGCTTCTGACCAAATGTAAACACCCAAATGCTGAGAAGTGATGTTATTATTAAGCTAAGTGACTGACTTCCCACATGACCTAGCTCAACTCAAATTTGTGTGCCATTTATTATGTCATATATTAATAAAAATGTTAATATTTTTCTCTCTTATAGCTCAAAAAAGTAAATAGCTGGATCAGTAATTGGTAAAGAACAGATTACTGGTTACTCTGTAAAGCTGCATATTTCACTATTCTACACTGTTAAGCATCAGAGACATATGTCTATAGAGAATGTATGTTTCTTTTACTAGCCTCCTTGGGATAATTCATCATTTGCAAACTAGTAAAAACATAGGTTTTTGTACCAAGTTTTTGTCCGAGAAAAAAAAAAATCATGTTACTTATCACATCGACTCTGTGCATCTGTGATTTCAGAGAGGATCTGTAACGAATCTTCCTTCGTGTGCCACAATAAGAAGTGTTTGAACGAAACTCTGCTGTGCGACCGGAACGATGACTGTGGCGATGGCTCTGATGAACGCAACTGCTTCATCAACGAGTGCCTGAACAGCAAGCTGAGCGGCTGCTCGCAGCTCTGCGACGACCTCAAAATCGGCTTTAAAGTAAGACGTCGCACTTATCGTTGACCGGTCTGCGCAGCACTTTTAGCTGCTTTTAGTATGAATAGAACTTTGAACTTTAAAGTACATTGGTTGAAATTTCAAATTTTCACTTTTTAATGTTGGTCTGCCAGAAGCTTAGCTACAAAAACTTCTCATACCTTCACTGCGAGCACAGAGTGAGCAGAGATAATATTTGCTGTTTGTTGAAGCGGACCCGGTTATAAAAAGATCTGAAGCCCGTCTCTTCAGGTTTACAGTTACGCAACATGAAATTTTGTTTTGGCCCTCATTCCTGAAAGGAGGGAGGCCCCGTCTTGGGACAGCTTGAACTCTGTGTGAACCGCTACATCTGTGGTGTGCAGTGTGTTAGGGCAGGGCTTCTTCTACGACCAACAAACACTTTGTACCCGTTTTTATTTACCTACGTAATTTCGTTCTGTTTAGTGATCGAGTTTGGTATCTGGGTAAACCTCGATATTACACGGAAACATAAAAGCGGTCATTTCCTTGCACGGGACAAGAGTAAACGTGAGGGATGCTCGAATGACACTTTGACGCATGTGCTCTGCTGTTGGTCCCTGCAGTGCAGATGCCACCCCGGCTTCCAGCTGAAGCGCAATGGGAAGACGTGTGTGGACATAGACGAGTGCACGACCACCTACCCCTGCTCTCAGCACTGCCTGAACACGCACGGCAGCTTCCACTGTCTCTGCGTGGACGGCTTTGAAGTCAGCCCCAACGACCCCACCATCTGCAAGTCCACGTCGGGTAAAGGCAGTCACGAAGTGTGATTTCTAACTCACTACTTGCACAATGTGTAGCTCAGTCCTGAGTGGTGTTGTTTTGGATGGTGCTTGTGTGCAGAAGTGGAACCCTACCTGATTTTTGCGAATCGCTACTATCTGAGGAAGCTCAACCTGGACGGTTCCAACTACACTCTTATAAAGCAGGTGGGATGTCTGGCTCTCTGTTTGGAGAAATGTTTGTGTCCTCGTTGTTTGCTTGTTATGTAAAGATAACTATTAATCCTAATTTATTGTTTTTAATCAGGGCCTTAACAATGCAGTAGCACTGGACTTTCACTATGCAGAGCAGATGATCTACTGGACAGACGTGACCACTCAGGGAAGCATGATCCGACGGATGCAAATGAACGGCACCAACATGGAGGTCAGGACTTCAGTGGTTCGATTTGTGACTATTTTTCAGCTTTCGTTAGCAATGCAAGTAAAACTTAATTCTTTTACTGTTTTTGACCGATCTGGTAGGTTTTGCACCGAACCTCCCTGAGTAATCCCGATGGCCTGGCAGTGGACTGGGTCGGCGGAAATCTGTACTGGTGTGACAAAGGTCGTGACACCATCGAGGTCTCGAAGCTTAACGGTGCCTACCGGACTGTGCTGGTCAACAGCGGCCTAAGGGAGCCGCGGGCTGTCGCTGTGGACGTCCGCTATGGGTGAGCAACGTTATTTTAACTCGCGACGATGACGATCCTTGCTTTGAGTATCTTTAATGTAAGTGAATCTGTGCCTTCTGCTGGTTAGATACCTTTACTGGTCCGACTGGGGGGATAACCCTCACATCGGGAGGATTGGGATGGACGGCACAGACAGAAAAATTATCATTGAGGATAAGATCACCTGGCCCAACGGACTGACCTTGGACTTTGTCAACGATCGGATTTACTGGGCGGATGCCAGAGAGGACTATATTGAGTTTGCCAGCCTGGACGGAACCAGCAGACACACAGGTAATGGTTCAGAAATGACAGAGATGTTTGTTGCCAAACTTGGTTTATTTCGAAGAAAAAGAAAATATAAAACAAAAACAATACATACATGTCTGAAAAAAAATAGATTGATAAATAATGTTCACATCTTTGATTTGCCAAATCAAAACTTTAGCATTTTTCCACCTAACTGATTGGTTTTCAGGTTTATGTTCCAGAAAATAGAAAAACTAAATGTTGTCTCCCCTGGTTTAGTACTCGAAACATCAAGCAAGCTCGTCTCTGAGGACATGAGGGTTCCACATGGTTCATAATTAACAAGCAACTCAGAAATGTATTTCAACCCAAGGCCATTTAGTGCTTTATGGACCAATTGCAGAACTATAAAGACTATCCTTTTATAACTAAGGAGCCAGTGCAGTGATTTATGATCCAATGCGACATATTTTCCCATTTGTTGGTCTGGACTCTGGCAGCTGCATTTTGGGTAATGCCTGTTCGTTTTGTTTGTTTTATTTTACAGAGACCAGTAAAGACACTTTTTTTCTGTGTCCTGTTTTGACATGAAACTCTTTATTATGGCAATGGTTTCAAGATTATGCTAAGTAAGGTTTTAAGTGCAACTCTGCTCCAGCACACCTGAATCAAATAATTGGCTCTTAACTCAATAATTTTGTTCAGCTGTGTTAGTGCAGGGATTCATCTAAAACCTGCAGGACTGTAGAATTTGAGGACTAGGGTTGGTGACTCCTGGTCTAGTTAAACATGGAGGTCACGTAGATGTTAAGTAAAAGTGGCTCGAGAATACACCCATGAGGGATCCCACAACTGAATTTTGATGCCCCGTCTTTATAATTCATAAACTGCCTTTTTAATCATTTTTGCCATTTATAACAGTATGAATATGGGCCTATAGTTACTCGTTATTGATGCAACAAACTATATGCGTGTTAAATGAAAAATATATATATTTTTCATTTAAAAAAAAAAATATTTTTTAAAATATATATACATTGTTTACATCATTCAGCGTAATCTCACAGCAGCCTGGTGGTCTTCCCGTCTACTATTCCACTGAATCAGATGCCTTTTAACCACCATTGCAGCCGTTTGTGTGTTTGAAGAACGAGACTCAGATAAGGACAGACCGAAGGGCACTTTGGGCTAATGCGACTAATATCTGAACTTGATCCCAGGCTTTAAACCTGCTGTTAATGTATTAATTTTCTTAAAGCAGAATATCGATGAAAATCATTGCGGATTCATTTATTTATTTTTTCACTATTTAGTAGGCCTTTTGAAGGAGTGCCACCTGCTTTTTGTGTTTGCTCTGCCAGATGTGCGTGTCTGAATTGCTGCTGCCCGTTTATTTAACACGGCGACCCTCAAACACAGAGAGCATGCATGAGACGCCGCATGTATGTCGCCACAAGGAAAAAAAAACAAGACGAGCAATTAGAGTGTAAAACTTAATGAGGTGTAGAAGCTGTTGCATAACAGGGATGTAATGGAGACTCTATCTCCATCACTCAGTTTTACATTAACAGAGCAGGAAGTTTCTCTTTCCTGTAACAACATCTCAGTGGGAAGAATAGGACTGTATGCGCTGCTATAGATTTCTTTATGTGCTTATTAAATTACTGTATGGATTTCTAATGTACATTATTGGTAGAAAGGGAAAGTCTGTGTGTGCCGTTTGTCCCCCATCTGTTGAGGAAAGCAGCTGTCGAATTTCAAAAACAACTTTTTTTTGAGGGGTAAAAGAAAGGAGAACATGTTCAATATTATCCTTAGTGCATTTTGAAAAGTGTTTGAATTCATATATGTGCTACTTTGTGGATTTAATAAAAGCTGTTTCCATTTAATGTAAGTTATGAAAACAGTTTCATTACCTCCTTGATATCACCAGCTTTTCTGTATTATTGTCCCGAAACTGGTTTTTGAAAGGAAAAGGCTGGCCAGTGCAGATTAATTTGATCTATAACTGAGATTTGAATGTTTTTATTATCACTTATCACTTTAATCCATCAAAAAATAACGGGAAGTAAGCTGATGTGTAATGGTTTGTTTCTTAAAGGCTGCCATCTGCTTTGTTTCATTTAAACAAGAATTACAGTACATGAATTTCATGTCATGTGTCAAATCATTTCATATTAAACCTGTTAAGTTAAAATCTGAAAGACCTTTGAGTTATTTTGGGTTTGCCTTTCAGTTTTCACAAGTAAATCCTCCAGGTCTCATCAAGTGAGAAGACACTGTTGTGACACTATTATGAATTTTCACACTGTTTACGCTTGTGACAAGATGAAAGTGGGTGGGGGAACAAAAAACAACAACTTTAAACTGACCTTGAAAACATGATCATATCTTTACTGTGGCCATTTGTGAGGGTCTGACCGGGAAACTGTGTTTGCTCTCACAGTTCTGAACCACGACATCCCTCACATCTTTGCCATGACGCTGTTTGAGGAGTACATCTACTGGACCGACTGGGAAACAAAATCCATCAACAGGGCGCACAAGACCATGGGAACCAACAAGACCACCCTGATCAACACCTTGCACCGGCCCATGGATATTCACATTTACCATCCCTACCGCCAGCCGCCAGGTAAGAGCTTGATAAAGCTTCAGTGCCTTTCGACGATAATTCACAACAGTTTTTCAAGACGCACTTTTAATGCCCTTCAGGTTTTTTTTTTGGCTTTCGCTGTTAAATTTTTTTTTTTTTATCTCTTCATCTCCGTCACAGTTCTCAAACATCCATGCCAGACAGACAACGGTGGCTGCAGCAACCTCTGCCTCCTCTCACCAGGAGGAGGATACAAATGTGCTTGTCCCACTAACTTCTATCTGGCCAGTGACCAGCGGACATGCATGTCCAACTGTACGGCCAGTCAGGTAAGCAGGCTGCGTGCTCAGCATCTAGTTGGAAGGGATAGAAAACTTTATATACTACAAGCGGCTTCCAGGTCTGACAAAATTCATCATATTTAGCTTAAATATCTGATATCCTGACCAGCACTGAAATACGCATGCCGCTTTAGTTAAAATTACCATCAAAACATGAAGGAAGAAAAAACAAAAACAAAAGCAATGCTGAACTAAAGGTCGTTCAATATGAACGGGTTTTGTTTTCTTTCACACAGTTTAGTTTCCTCTCAGTCTGTAGCTTTTGCAGCACACATATAAATTCAATTTAATCAGTCAGGACAAAGTGAAACTGATGCAACAACAAAAAAAAACTCTCCTCAGAACAGTTCTTGTGCTTTCATAGAAAATGCAGTTTTGAGCTGCAGACGCAACAGTTAGAAAACTGTTTGTCAAGTAGATATGTATGCACAGCAAATAGGCCACAATAGGTACACATTTATAAAAAAAAAAAAAGTGGAGATATGCAATCACAAAACAACTCTGATTACATATAGACCATAGGGAGGAGAGCAGCAGGAAAAATACCTGTATGGGACTTTGAAATGGAAAATGTGTAGGAATCTATGAAAAACAGTTGAATGGACCAGGGAAGCATTACTGTTCTGGTTTGAAGTTTAGTTGTTTTTATTGAAGTTCTGCTATACAATACATTAGAATTTTAAAATGCCAAACTCATTTTGTCCCGACTGCATAATTGAAACACCTGAGTTTCTATCATCTGCACTGATGCCTTGCGACTCCAGCCCTGCTCTCAGTTTGGATTCATTTCTCTCTCCGTTCCAGTTTGTGTGCAAGAATGACAAGTGCATTCCTTTCTGGTGGAAATGCGACACCGAGGACGACTGCGGCGACGGGTCAGACGAGCCTTCAGACTGTCGTAAGTATCTGAGGAAGAAGACGGATGGTGTATCATAACTAATGTAAAGGTGCTTGTGGTTGAGTTGAGCTCTCAGATATACTCATGTGGAGCAGAATGCTGATAAACCGTGTCTTATCTGTGACAGCGGACTTTAAATGCAGACCGGGACAGTTCCAGTGCGGTACAGGCATCTGCACCAACCCTGCTTATATCTGCGATGGAGATAACGACTGCCAGGACTTCTCAGACGAGGCCAACTGTGGTAGGTCTTTGTTTATTTATTTATTTATTTATTTGTTATTATTAGCAGCTATATTATGCCAGCAATATTACGTATCTTTAAGTGGGGAAAAAACCTTATAATCTTTGTTCCCAGATATTCATGTTTGCCTGCCCAGCCAGTTCAAATGTTCCCACCCGAACCGCTGCATCCCTGGGATCTTCCGATGCAACGGCCAGGAAAACTGCGGAGAAGGCGAGGATGAGAAGGACTGCCGTAAGTGACCCCTGTTTTACCGCTTTACTCGATTTAAATTGCAAACTAACATTAATTGTATTCCCCTCCCTCACCCCCTCCAACAGCTGAGGTTACATGTGCTCCCACCCAGTTCCAGTGTGCGATGACCAAACGCTGCATACCTCGCCTCTGGGTGTGTGACCGGGACAACGACTGCGCCGACGGCTCAGACGAACCAGCCAACTGCAGTAAGTTCACTGACCGGAGGAGATCACTCCGACGTGCCTTTTGCGAATGCCGCTCACCGTCGTGCCCAAACGCTCGTCTTCCCCCGCAGCTCAAATGACGTGCGGTGTGGACGAGTTCCGATGCAAAGACTCCGGGCGCTGCATCCCCGCACGCTGGAAGTGTGACGGCGAGGACGACTGTGGCGACTCGTCCGACGAGCCGAAAGAAGAGTGCGGTAGGAAATTTTTGCCCCCTAAGAGAACCCCGTGTGGCAGATTTTTTTTCATTTTTTTTTTTTTTTTTTTTTGCTTGCTGCAACTTATGCTTGTAAACTGTGCAGCTGAGAGGACTTGTGAGCCCTACCAGTTCAGATGCAAGAACAACCGCTGTGTGCCGGGCCGCTGGCAGTGCGACTACGACAATGACTGCGGGGACAACTCGGACGAAGAGAAATGCCGTAGGTGTCTCAAAAGCTAATGCCTCTGCACTTCATCCTCTCTACGCCTATTTGCTCACTCTGTCCACCGCCAGTAACCCATTGCGCATCATCCGCCAGCAACGAATTCAACTTTCTCCTTTTCACGTCTTAACAAATCGATGATCCTGAATGCAAATTCATTGCATTGACGTTTCTGAAGCATCTCACCTCATCTGACATTTGTTTCATTTCATACTGTCCTGTTGGTATGAGCCAGAGGTAAGTCGTTCCACCTCCCATTATCAGCGCCGTGTCTGTCGTGTGTCACCTCCACTTCCCCAGCCTGACCCGTGAGAGTCTGCAAGCAGATCTGCAAATCTGTCCATTTCCCAAAGTTTTAGTTGTCCTTTATTGACGGACTTCCAAAGTTAATGGTTTTTGTTTTTTTCAAAATTGAGAAGACGGCAACACAAAAGAAAGAAAAGATATCTCTGTGCAGTCTCTCACATAAACCTCTGAAGTCTTGTCTACCCGTACATGTGTTGCATTCTTGTGCGTTGTGCTCGAAGCTTGCTCACCTGACTTCTGTCAGCATTTGTTAGTGACGCAAGCCTCCCTTTCTGCAGAGCCTCGTCAATGTTCAGAGAGCGAGTTCGCCTGCACGAACGGCCGCTGCATTGCCGGGAGATGGAAGTGTGACGGAGATCATGACTGCGCTGATGGATCTGATGAGGTGAGGGGCGTGATGGCGGTGGTGAGGTTTCATGTGCTCCTGTTGAGGAACGCCATGAATACGTTTTTACTTCGCTTGACGTCAAAGGAAATGTTATTCCTCTTTTTTTGCTTAACTTTTTTTTTTCTGTTTTTCAGTGAAACTTACTGGAGGTTCGATTTTGTTTGAACTTTTAAATTTGTACGTGGAAATAATTTTCTCCGTTTAAAAGTAAACCAATTAAAAATAAATCTTTACAACTTAACCCTCGTCACCCAGCAGTTAAAAAAAAAAGTGTTTATGTTTGTGCAAAAAAAAACAAAAAAAACTGAAATGCAGACTTTTTTTTTTTACAAGAATGTGGAAAATATGTGCCAATAATGAACAACAAAAACAACTTGTTATGTTTGTACCACGCAAGAGGACCTGCATAACGTTTCTTCAGCAGATTAAGATGGCATTCTCCATCGAACGTCTTCTTCACTTTAATGAGTCAATAATTTATATGTAAAATTTATTTATTTATTTTTTGTTAAATACGATTTGCATCTTTATTTTATTTAGCTGTTTCTTTAACTTTAAAACCAAACTCCATAAAGTGTGACTTCATAGTAAAAGGAAAACATAGAGTTAAACGTGAGCCGAGTTTCATCCTGGAGCACAGCAGCGTCACTCTGAATCCATTCTAGCCTCTCGTCGTAAAACTGATTCTCAGTGCGTGTGTGTGTGTGTGTCGTCTTTAGCACGGCTGTGATTTGAAGTGTGACAACGACCAGTTCCAGTGTAAGAGTGGTCACTGCATCCCGATCCGCTGGAGATGTGACTCTGACCCTGACTGCATGGACGGCAGTGATGAGGAGAACTGCGGCAGCACTGGTGAGTCTTTTCTGGCGAGGATGTTGGATTATACCCCGTGGGTTTGCCTTAGAGACAAACCAAATAGTGATGCAATCTTTCTTCTCCAAGGTTTTTTCAGATTTTCGGATGCTCTTCTTGAGTCTAAATAACTTGGAGTGAGATTTAAGTGGCTTAAAAACATTCCTCTGAAATAGGTCAGCACAGTAGATCAAAGCGCAGTCTTCACCACGCTATCAAAATGTGCAGTGCCTGAATCACGCGGATACACTTGCAATAGTTGGTGGGATGCCATCTTCAAAGTTGGATGGACTTTAAATGATTTCAATAATCAGACTTCATGTTTTTTTTTCTTTTTTGTTTGTTTTTTTGTTAGTTTTAGAATTTCAATCACTAAGATTGGTAGATTGGCAGGGACAAAAAATAGAGAAAAATCAGGAAATGTGAACTAATCAAAACTCATATTTTTGTGCAATATTTAGCAACAGTAACTACACGACCAGAGTGAGAGGAAAAAGCTGCTTACGGTTTGAGAAAATCTGCAAAAGGCCTTGAAGAAGCTTGAAGGAATGTTCAAAACGTATTTAAGGATTGCTTGCTGCTGCTTGGACAGTGGATTTTGCATCAACCTGTTACTTCCTTTGTTAGCTTAATTTGAGAAACTTGATCTTATTCAAGACTGATAAAAAAAAAAAAAAGACCTTTCTTTTCCGTTTCTCAGCTGGACGTCACTGTCCTCAAAATGAGTTCCAGTGCAACAACACTCTGTGCAAACCACTCGCCTGGAAGTGTGATGGGGAAGACGACTGTGGTGACAACTCTGATGAGAATCCAGAGGAATGCAGTGAGTTGATCTTTTTAGTCCCACACTTTCTAAATGTCTCGTTCGCTGTTGTCTTCTGACCCGTTTCTTCTTTTTTTGTTGTCGTTGTTGTTGTTTCTCTCTTGTGTCTCGTCCGTTCTTCCTCCCAGGGAGATTCCAGTGTCCTCCTACCAGAGTCTTCCGGTGCCTGAACGACCGCGTGTGTCTGCACATGTCGAGGAGGTGCGACGGCGTTAATAACTGTGGGGACGGCTCAGACGAATTAAACTGTGGTGAGAAGTGGAGCTGTTCAGAGGAGCGGCAACATATTCACATTCTTTGTGGGATTTTCTTCTCAAAAACGTCTAAGGGGCGTGAAAACCTTTTCACGGAAGTGTCTGATTAGAAAAGAACCTCTTCTTCGTCAGCTTGGATTATTACCGACGTGTCCGCGATTGCATTTTTCAGAGGCCCACCAAGCGACTCCTACGTGTGAGAAGGATGAGTTCTCGTGCTTCAACGGCCGATGCATCAGCTCCAACCTGCGCTGCAACTTCTTCAATGACTGCGAAGACTTTGGCTCCGATGAGATCCAGTGCAAAACAGGTGCTTCCTTCCTGACCCGGCGTCCACGCTTTGAGACGCAGAAACTCAGAATTCCCCGTCTCATCTTTAAATTGCTCGTTTAATCTCAGACAAAAGGCTGAACGACTGTCGCAGCAACAGCACCCAGTGCGGCAACGTGGACGAGGCGCAGTGCATCACCAACGGCACGGACTCCTTCTGCTCCTGCAAAAAGGGTTTCCAGAAGACGGGGCACCACACCTGTGGAGGTACGATTAAGACTGAAGTAACCGGTTTGTAATATTTCGCTGGCATTAACGTTTTCCTTTGGCTCTTCGTCTCTCAGATAAAAACGAATGTTTAGAGTTTGGAGTTTGCTCCCAGATCTGCAACAACACCAAGGGTTCCTACAAATGCAGCTGCCACAAGTACTTTACCAGGATCAATGACACTTGCAAGGCTGACAGTAAGGATAATCCGGTCGTTGTTGTTGTTGTTTTTTTTGTTTTTGTTTTTTTTTACCTCTTAGATTTTATTTCAAATGCTTTGGTGCATTTCTCAAAACAGTTGGTGCAAACTGCCAAGCCTGATCAATTACCTGGCGAAGCGAGTCGCTTAATCAAAACGGACAATTCAATAACATCATCGGCGTCAGCAGAATGAAAAGTCCTGACGCCGTGTTTATGAACAAGATTATCGAACGTCTTTGTCAGGTTTTCGTTATGATAGTTCACTCTGTTCTTCCAATGCAAAGAAATCTGATCTAGGCTGCACCACCTCACACTAGTCACTATTTGCACAGACATTTGAAACCTACAGTTACATTTTATGTAATGGGGGTAAAAAGGAGACTGGCTACTTAGGTTTCCCATGTTCACTGCAGGCTCTTTGTAATTCTAATTTAAGCAAACTAGAAAAGTACAAACTTTTTAAGAACCAGCCTCTGTATTAAGATGTACACAATTGTAAGCGATATTGCAGTTTATCTTGAAAACGAATCGGACCGTGCGCAGCACCGGAAATCATTCTTGCACGTCCAGACGCTCCTTTCTGTCTTCAACGAGATTCGCTCCTGGCAAAGCAGCAACGAAAGTATCCGCCCTCTGCAGAACAAACGACTAGATGTTGTGGAGGATGAGCCAACAGTTATGAAGATTGTTCTACTGATTGGAAAAATGCACCAAAATATATATATAAAAAACAAAACTGTAAAACCTAAAAGATTTTAAGAATCGCTGCTGTACCTTCTTCCTCCGCTCCTCCAAGGCATGAACAGCAGTCGACAGATCCTATACATAGCTGACGACAATGAAATCCGCAGCCTGGATCCCGGCATGCCCAACTGGCGCTACGAGCAGATCTTCCAGGGCGACGCCAGCGTGCGAATCGACGCCATGGATTTGCACGTCAAAAGCAACCGTATCTTCTGGACCAACTGGCACACTGGCCGCATCTCCTCCTACGAGCTCCCGGAGCCGTCCTCGTCCTCATCCTCATCCTCGTCGTCCTCCTCAAACTCTCACGGCAACCGCCGGCAGAACGAGGGCGGCATCACCAACCTGCAGGTAAAGCTTGTAAACAATCTGAAGATGTGTCGCTTTAGAAAGGAAAAAAAAAAAAAAAAAACGTTGCTAAGTTTTTTTCTGTTCACATCCAGATCAGGGAGCTGAAGATGCCCCGTGGCATAGCAGTGGACTGGGTGGCAGGAAACCTGTACTGGACAGACTCTGGTCGAGACGTGATCGAAGTGGCTCAGATGTCGGGGCAGCACTGCAAGACCCTCATCTCTGGCATGATAGATGAGCCGTATGCTATTGTAGTGGACCCACAAAGAAGGTCAGAGAGATGCCTGATTTATAATCTATACTACCTTGTACTGGTACTCTTAACTTTTTTTTTTTTTTTTTGATTTTTACAAAAGGAATCTTCAATGTGGTATTGAGGATTTATTTGACAGACAAACACAAAGTAGTCTAAAATGTTTGAGTAGAGCTGAGAAGGTGCTTGTGTTTTATAATTTGACCAATATCCGATCAAATGTGGGAGAATTTAAAGATGTACTAGGACTTTTGCACTCATTTTTTCAATTTTGCCATATTTCTGAGCCTTGCGACTGTGTGTTGTGTCTCTTTAGCACCATGTACTGGGCAGACTGGGGAAACCATCCTAAAATCGAGACGGCTGCCATGGATGGCACTCTTAGGCAGACTCTCGTTCAAGAAAACATCCAGTGGCCCACAGGTCAGCGCCGTTTGAGCGTTGAATGATCCTTTCAGGTCCAAAATGTTCCAAACCGATGAAAGCCCCTTACATTTCTTTCATTTTCATTCTGCTGCTGCAGGATTAGCCGTGGACTACTTCAACGAGCGTCTTTACTGGGCCGACGCTAAACTCTCGGCCATCAGCAGCGTTCGCCTGGACGGCTCGGACCCCGTCATCGCCATCTCTGGCATCAAAAACCGTTGAGTCGCACGTCTGAGTAGAACCCAGAAAACGTAACGGCGCCACATCGGTTCATTGTCTGAATGCTTTTCTCCCGTTTTTATCTCATTTTCAGACCTGCTCCACCCTTTCAGCATTGATATCTTTGAGGACTACATCTACGGTGTCACGTACATGAACAACTTTGTCTTCCGGGTCAACAAGTTTGGCAAAGGCCCGATGGAAAACCTCACAACAGGCATCAACCACGCCACTGACATAGTTCTGTACCACCGATACAAGCAGCCAGACAGTGAGTGGGGAATCATCTTTAAGCCATAATTTGCACTTTTACAGACACTGAAGTCTCTTACTTGGCGTGTAATTTATTTCTGCACCAGTACCTAACCCGTGCGACAAGAAAAAGTGCGAGTGGCTGTGTCTTCTGAGCCCCAGCGGCCCCGTTTGCACCTGCCCCAACAACTACGTCGCTGACAATGGCACTTGCGTGGAGAGACCGAGCCCCACCTCGTCATCTTTCAGTAAGTCCAAGCATACATATCACTCACATTATGCGGCATCTCATCTATGGTTTAAAAAGAAGGGGAAAAAAAGGGGTTTAAATGCTGCATTATAAATGATGTCTCCACCCTCCTGTACTCTCTCTGCAGCTCCTCCATCAGAGCCCTGCAGCATCCAGTGTCTGAACGGCGGGAGCTGCTTCTTCAATGCCTATCAGGTGCAGAAGTGTCGCTGCCAGCCCAGCTACGTTGGCGCGCGATGCGAGGTCAACCAGTGCAGGGACTACTGCAAGAACGGAGGCACCTGCACCTCTTCCCATACAGGTAGACTCATTCGGTGTGAGGATTTCCAGCCAGACATAAATATACATAGATAAATCTATGTCTGCCTATGTCCCCCCCCCAAAAAAAAGAAGTTAAATTCGCTAACAGTTAATTGAGATTTATCCATGTTTTTTTTTTTTAAAGCAGAACAAACATTCTATGGGCTGCGATTGCCTTTAGAGCAGGTAGTGATGACTTTATTCCTGGAACGTTTAGTTTGTGCATCTTTCGTTTTCTCAAAACGTCTGAAAAACGCATTTACAGCCAAGATTGGTGTAAATAAAACACTGGCCACCGTCTCTTTCTTATTTGTTTCTCTTATTTGAAAACAACAATCTTAACTTAATTTAGAATCTGTTTCACATCAAAATCACAAAATTATTTCATTTGTAATTAACACAGATAACAAATTCAGGTAGTAAAGTTTATTTTCTTGAAGAACTGCAACTCTTCAAGCAGTTGTAGTGAATTAGTTTGACATGTATTGAAGACTAGAACGTGATTTTTTTTTTCTTACTTTGTTTAATTTGTTGTGTGTGATAAACTCACTCGCTTTGAGTGAAAACTAAAATAAAAATTGGGGCGAGAATGAAGTCGGTGATTGTAATCGTACTTTTTTCAGGAGGGGTGACGGGGATTATCTTGAAGCTCCTGTTTAACAACTGAAATGGTTCTGCAGGCACACCGACTTGCAGATGTCCCAAAGGCTTCACAGGGCCGAACTGCAACCTCCACACCTGCCAGGATTACTGCCTGAATGGTGGCAGCTGCTTGGTCAGCATGGGCAACCAGCCAACCTGCAGCTGCAAACCCGAGTACCAAGGAGACCAGTGCCAGTACAGTAAGTGGCAGCACCTCCAAATAAATTCTCTTCCAAGGCATCGAGGTTATAGATAGTTTGTGCAAGGGATTTAGTGTTACTTTTTAAATAAAGAAATATGTCATATTTAATCAAATGTTTAAGTTAATTTTATTCACAAATTGAAAATGACACTCAAAAGTGTGACGGATAACTGATTACTTTTCAGTTCTCTTTTGAGCAGCGTCCTTCTAAACACAAGAGTGGGAAAAAAAACAAACAGTTTTCCACACTTTCTGTGCTCTGGCGTTTAGACATTTCTGTTTGCCTACATTGCAAAACCCACAGGAATTAAAAAATAAATAAAAATTCAGACTCTAGTCTGTTGAGTGTCAATATTTACATAAACTGAACTGTTTTAAAGTTGCAGTGTGTGGTTTATTCTTCTCACCAAGCCCTCTTTCTTTCATCAGGTAAATGCGAAGGCTTCTGTCAAAACGGTGGGACCTGCTTGCAGACCTCCAACGGCACCAAGCTGTGTCAGTGCCCCACCCAGTACACGGGACACCAGTGCGAGCTCGACAAGTGTCAGTTCTGTGGAGACGGCAAGTGTTTCACGCAGCGCACCGGGGAAATCGCCTGCAAGTAAGGAAGCTGAGGAGACAGAACTCTAGAAAGACAAAAAAAAAAAAAAAAAAAAATTTTAATTTTAAACACAAATTTGAAGCTTTCATTTCTGTTCTTACGTTTAAATTATAATTTTTTTTAAGTAAATGAGCTTTTCTGTGATATTCCACTGGTTTCTTTTTTGTTTTGTTTTGTTAAATTGCTCACTTTATAACAAGCTGAACTCTCTCTCTCCACGTGTCCATGTAGCTGCACCAATGGTCAGACCCACTCCACCTGCTACAGTTGTTTAGACTACTGCGCTCACGGCCAGTGTTCATTCGATACCCGCACTCAGCTTCCTACATGCAGGTAAGATCCGTATCCAAACCCGTGACAACCCCCTCCTCCTCTTCTGTTTGTCTGACTCCCTGGTCGTTATTATCAGGTGTCCTTCTGGATGGTCAGGATACCGATGTGACGTTGCGTCTTCCTCTGTGGATTCTTCTGATGCCGCCAGTGGTGGTAAGTCGATAAACGCCTTGTGCTAACAAAAAACTGCCCTTTGGTATCGTTTGCTCAGGCTGTTTGCTCCTCACAGTTTCCGCCTCCGTTGTGATTCCAATCCTCTTGCTGCTGCTGCTGGCGCTGCTGGTTGTTGGCGCCATCTTGTGGTACAAGCGGAGAATGCGTGGGTGAGTACTGAATTTAAAAAAATAAAGAAAAAGCATATTTTTTGGGGGGAGGGGGGGACTCGACTTCCATTTTTCATCCTTTTCTCTCCAGCTTCTCTCTCTGTGTTACATTCTGATAACAGCATCTGTCTCCTGTCTCCCAGGTTTCTGTCCTCGGGCAAATCTCGCTCTCAGTGCTCGCGGTAACTCGATAGGGCTAAATAATTCCCCCGTAGCTTCTCCTTTCGATATAGTGTGGATATATAGTGGCTTTGCTTTTTTTTTTTATCCATTTTATTTCTCTATTCTTTAAGTCAGTTTGTATTTGCTTGCCATTTCCCCGTTTGCCTCCTAACCACCCCTGTGAGGGATTCCCCATCAGCAGCTGCATGGGGAACTGAACTTTTTACACCTTTTCGCCATCTCCATAACTTTTCATGTTGTGTTTAAGTGTGTAAATGTCGGCCTTTATGTGCTTGCAAGGATACTCAGCTGTGAATTTATAAAAAAAAAAAATGTTCAGAAGCTGCAAAGAGCTGGATATTTGCAACGTCCAGCATTCTCTGCAGAAGACATGCTGCTGTATACCTGATCGTTTTAATCAAATGGCCTTTTTAAAAAAATAAAAAAAAATTAAATAAAAAGGCTCATTTGACCTTAAATGATTGTCTTGTTTGTATGAGCTGTGTAAAGATAGTTACGTCAATACCTGATTTCATTTAACTTGTCTCCCTTTTGGCTTTATTTGACTCGCGTTTTCTCCCGAAGAGCTGCAGATTTTATGCTTTTGAATAAAGACGATTGATGACGGCGTTTCTCGCTCTGCAGCGCAAAGGGATTCCAGCATCACCGGATGACAAACGGAGCCATGAATGTTGAGATCGGGAACCCGGCCTACAAGATCTACGAAGGAGATCCCGACGACGACGCCGGGGAGCTGCTAGATTCAGACTTCACTTTGGACCCAGATAAGGTAACGACGGAAAAACCCTCTGGAGAAATCATTGAAGCTAGATAAACCTACAGGCAAACCTCCACACACCAGAATATCTTGGAAAAGATTTGTTTTAAATAAAAAAAAAGTTCTGAATTAAGCGCTCTAAATCTTGCCTTCTGCGTCGTGTAACAAGATGAGCAACCTTGTAATCTCGTGTGCCCGGCAGCCCACCAACTTCACCAACCCTGTGTACGCCACCCTGTACATGGGCGCCCACAACAGCCGCAACTCTCTGGCCAGCACGGACGAAAAGAAGGAGCTTCTGTCCCAGGCCGACGAGGACATGAATGACCCGCTGGCGTAGAGCTCAGCCGGGATTGATCTCTGCCGACGTCGCCCCGCCTCGTCCGACCCTGAGCTGAGCCAGCGAGCTCCCTCTTTTTCTCTCACTCTCTCTCTCTCTATCATCATATGCCTTTACCAGCTGAAAAGAAAAGCAACAAAGGAGAAAAACAACCGCAAGAACTCTGTACAAAATGTATAAAAATGAAGGACTACTTTTTTAAGTGATTGCAGTATTATATTTTGTTCCTTGACATAGAAAAAACAAACAAAAAAAAATAACCGGTGAGGGAAAACAAACCATTTTATAGACGTTTTATCGGTTCTTTTTAATTTTGTTCACTTCCTCTTTACATATAGCCACTACCTCTGTGCAAATGTAAAAGATGGAGAGAGACACGGCTGTGGAGCAGATGTCATGTTTTTATTTTTTATTTTTATTTTTTTGGGGGGTATGAATTGGGCTGGGGGTGGGGGGGTGGGGGAGCAAGGGAGTATCGTTCCATCCTGGAGGAAGAAGTTGCCAAGTGTTTAGTTGCTCAGAAGAGTAATGTCAGTGCTCACCACGAATGCTTCCTGGATGCTTTCCACTTTAGATGTGCATGTTTAGTTTGCTGCCGGAAGGATGCACACCAAGGACTCAGCAGCAACATTCAAGTGATTGTCTTTTACCTCCTTGCACAGACTAAAGTTATATATATATATAAAAAAATCTATATTTCCATATATATAAAATATATATATATATGAATCTATTAACAAAGTGTCTTGAAAATATTACCCAGGAATACAAACAAACAGTAACAAATAGCAGTCTGTACTTTTTTAACATTTTATTTTTAAAGTCCTTGTGTAATCTTTGTCAGCAACAATGAATGATTCAATTGCAGTTTTTTTTTTTGTAGCGTTTAAAGAGGATGATTGTAAGTCCACATTCCTGGATTTAACAGAAAAAAAAAAAGGAAAAAAAAATCCAGGAATGGCTATCTGTGGCCTTGGGTTTGTTTTATTATTTTTATTCTTTAGATATCTGTGGGACGTGATGGGAGCGGTGACACTGCTCCACATAGTTTGTTTTAGAGGGGGGGGGGGAAGAGGCAAAATTGTCTGAATTCACTGAAAACGAGCAGAGGTTGCATTTTAGGTTTTTTTTTTTTTTCTCCGTTCCTTGTCTTTTGATTGTACACTTTCAGGAAAGGCCAGGGAGACCGACTGATGGTACGACGTGTGAGATTGAATTCTTTTTTTTTTGTTTTAGGTTTAACTGTAATTTAGCTAAATGCTCAAAGAGCATCCATTCCAAGTAGCGAGACTGATTCGTTCCTGATGAGCGTTTTTTTTTTTTCTTTTTCTTGTTTTGCTTTGCTGCTAACCTTCTGTTTGTCTCAGTGTTGCACACTGTGCTGCTTTTTAAAACCGTCAGCCATACCTGCCATATCACACCGTGTGGTGCTCAAACTCAAAACACACACACACACACAGAGGAACGTCTGGCTTTACCCTTCACTTAACAGTATTCATCACCTTTTTAAGTTTTAACATTCTGTTCAAAATGACTCGTGTAAACTAGAACAATCATGTCTAATTTGGTTGGAGGATTTCTTTGGTAGCAAAAAGCCCACAGGTTTGTGGATCTGATTGTTATAATTTTATTTTATTTTTTTGATATAAGAAATTAAATGGATTTTTCTAGTAGAAATGTACAACGGCCCTGTCTGTCATTTGGAGAGAATCTTAGTTGATCTTAAGAAATAAAACACAAAGATGTAGAAATTGTTTGAATGTTGCTTCGTCAAAGAAAGGAAGCCAAAAACTTTTTTTTTTTCCATGACCCTGCAGTCTGATGAAGGTTCTTATTCAACATGTTTATTAAACAGAAAGTGTCACCTTTCAGGCACTTGATGATCCCAGAAATATATTTTCTTTCTCTACAAAGAACATTCCTTGATTATTTTTTTTTAAAATTTACATTAATAAAACCTTTCTTGTAAAGAATAGTGTCTCATACTATTTTAAGCCAAAGCATGTAGTGTAAGAACAAATCATTTGCCATGACTTAAACAAAAGCTTAGAAACACACACGTACCGATGCATCTTAGTAAATCAGAATATCACGAAAGCGCTAATTGATTTCAGGAATTCAATTTAAATCCATGAAAAAACAAGCAGATTTTTTTTTTTCTGCGCGTTTATTCCGTTTCTTGGAAAATCTGAAGAATTAAATTGACTCAACAGAATTTTTTTTATATAGATAGAATATGCAAACATATAGCTACAGTTATAGACGACCAGCTAATCTGAAGGAGTCACCGATGTACAGACTGCCGTATCCCAGTAAAATAAAAAGTTGGAAGGAAGGAGAACGGTCGGAAGATCAGGTCCACAGGCATCAGAGATCGTCACTGGCTTCTAGAAGATTCTGAATCAAAGCTCAGTTTGGGTCGGCGCTTCAAGAGAAACCACACACAGACGACTCCAGAGCCCCGAGTTACGAGAGGTCCGGGGGTAAAGGTTTCACAGGTGGTGGTGATTCGAAGAGCTGCGTTGTCTGCTGCCCAAGTCCAAAGTCTGTGTGGCCATCTGTCAGGATATTTGAGGATACCGGGCTTTAAAAACCTCACGTTGCTGACCCTCCTGCCCTAAACTGCGAGAGAACCACAGAGTATGGCCAAGACAAAACGGCAGATCCAATCATGCAGACGAGCTGAAGGACGGAATTGAAGCAGACGGTGTTTCATTGTTGTGCTACTAAACACCGAGTTCCTACATTTCTACATTAAAAATCTTTTTTTGTTGTTGGTCAAATATTCTGATTTTCCAAGAAACTAAGTTTGGATTTCTTTAGCTGCGAGCCACAATCGGCAAACCAAACAGAAATAAACACCTGAAATATAATGTTCTGTGTGCAATCGATCTATGAGTTTCACATTTTTAATTGACATATTGAAATAAACTAGATTTTGATCATATTCTAATTTATTGAGATGCATCTTATGGCCAATATCTTCCACATCGTGTGTGTAAATCTGGAGACCTCCTGGCAAATAAGTCACTTTCAAAATGCCACCTAAAGTGTGACAGGAAGTGTTGTCAAGATACATGAAGTAACATTCAATTGTTTTTCTTTTTACATTTGCTTGGATAACCGCCCCCCCCCACCCCACCCCCGACCTACCGAAGAAAAAACTCTCTCC
>NW_015113345.1:89923-119168 GCF_001443285.1 Poecilia latipinna
AAAACACCTTAATTTTTTTTTTTTTTTTCCTTTGTCTGGTAACCCCCCCCCCCCCCAACCCCAAGTATAACTTATGTCAGATTATTTTACTTGAAGGGTAAATATTAGAAATCACTTTCTAGGTGTTGATAAAGCCTGATTTTCAGCTTACATATTGTGGGTATTACAAGGCTGCAGGTAAGAGCACAAGGCTGAAAAAAAAAAAAAGTACAATCTTCACCAAATGAAATAACAAATTATGGCTGACATACAACAATAACACTGTTTACACAAAAGGCACTTCTTAAGAAAGATATGATTGGAGACATTTTGGTTGGACTAGCTTCACCTAGAAGAACCAGGAAACGTTTTCCTCTCGAGTACGACCCACAACAAACATTCCTCGACATCGGGTCTCGACTGAACACGACGAGAAAGACTTGGCAAAACTCTAATAAATAGTCCGCTAGAGTCCGATTATGGAGGATTGTTCTGCAAATGTCTTTGAGGCGGACTGAGCCGGACGTTTTCGGGACCGCCTCCCGGTCTCACTCCTGCAGTCGAGTAAGGAAACGGGTTCTGGAGGACTAGTCTCACCTTTGCCGCAGTCGCCTTCCGACCGAACTGGTCTGACCTTCAGCGCCGGCACAGCAGGGAGGGTTGGAGGAGAAGCATCCTCATTGTGCTTGGTTAACGATACCTGCCTGCTGAAAGTGGCTGCTAAGGAGGACCTCCATAAATAAATAAATTATTCAGCCAAAACAAGAGCTCTGCCCCGTTCCTCCCTTTTTTGTCCTTTTTTTTTTTTTTTTTTGTGTGTATGTGTGATTTGCAACCTTTCAGGGGTTGAGAGGGACCACTGGGACACAGGGACAAGTGTTATAAAGGGAAGGGGGAGTATAAGTGGCAGGTGAGTGGTTTAGGGTCTCTTCCACCCGCTCCGGATCAAGGCATCCACTCGCAGGAAGGGCTGGTTTCGGAGATCTGTGAGTAGGTGAGGAAAGAGGGGTGAGAGACAGGGAGGAGACGCACACGTTAGACGACTTGGAGGTCAACCCTAAAAAAAGGTTCGCTTCTGCGTTTTCAAGCAGCAACAAATGCAAAAAGACGAACTCAGTTTCCATTTTGTTGAATTAACCTTGAGGAACGGTTTGCTCTCTGACATTTGGTCGAGTTCAGCTTGTGGTGCAACCCTACAGAAAGCCGTCCTTCATAATTATCATGAAGATGAAATAACTGTTACTTTAATGATTAGAGAATTATTAGCTGCTGCGCTCATTTCGCTCAGGTGTTTTCAATAAAATGGCAGCTGAGTCTTTACATCATCAAAGTTCAGCAAAATACACACACATACACACACACAGTGCCTTGCAAAAGCATCCTTACCCCTTTTTTGCATTCTCAACCACAAACTTCAATGTACTGGGACATGAAAATAAATCAAGCGGAATAGCAATGATACACGTTTGTCAAAACGTGTTCACATCCCAGCAGAATGAGGCTGCCGCACTTTACGGTTGCTCTAATCCTGTCTTTTGCTCATTTTAAGAGCTTTTAGTCCAATAATTACTTAACTCCACCCCACCTGTCCAATAAAATCTGGAAAGTTGCTAATAAGTTACACAAATGACCCTGTAGAAAGCATACATACATCCAGCTGAACATTCAACATTAGCATTAGATACAGGCAGAGTGAGTGGAGATAACGAGTGGATGTTGAGGACTTCATTCATTTCCTATTTTCTGGCATTTCACTCAGACAGAAAAAGATCCTTTAGTAAGTAAATCAAAATGTTACTTCTTGTTTTCTCATTCAGCTCATCTTTGGTGCAAAGAGGCACAGTTGATAGTGTTGACACTTTCAAAGTATGAAACTATTTGTTGCATTTTTACACAGGCTGTAGGTTAACACTAGGATTTAATTAAAAAAAAAAAAAAAGAAAAAGAAAAGGATGCTTCAACTAGGACTTCCTTTAAGAAAAGATTCACAGTCCAGCAAGTCCGAGGCATACGATGGAGTATGAAAGCGAGACTGAGACGATTTTTTTTTTTCTAATTATGAGAATGAAGTCATAACATAACGAGAAAATAGTCATAATACTAGCAGAATAAAGACAGAAGGTAGTTGTAAAATAAGAAAATAGTTGTTTAATGAGAAAAAAGCTCCGACAACTATTTCAAAGTCCTGCTGCCAATTGTGACTTCATGACATGACAAAAGATGAAGTATTTCCTCATTTTTAAAATCGATACCAAAATAGAAACGTCGCGCGTTAAAATGCTCAACATTTGTCATTTTAAAAGCAGTGCTGCTACAAGGCTTCATTAAATTACAACTATATTCTTGCATTATTACAACTCGATGCTGGAAATATTATGATTTTATTCTCATAATATTACTCAATTCAGCTTATTAATATAGTGGCAATTGACAAAAACAAATCATGACTTTATTATCATAATATGAGGACTTTTATTTTATTTTTATTTTTTAATTGTGAGAATAGTCTGGCCCTAATCTCTGTCGTAAACCAGGAGTTTGAAAACATGATTACAAGAACCTCAGCACCAGCCTTCACAACACTGTGTCCATGAAAGTGGACTCCACCACTTCACTCACTGCTGAAACAATTGGTTTCTCTAGGGGGGGCTGAGTGCAAATGTACGCCACACTTTGTGGTTGTCAAATGGCAAAATGTGGAAAACTTCAAGGGGTATGAATACTTTTGTGAGGCACGACACCTGAATGAGAGCATAAACGATCCAACAAGTAGATGAAAGATTCCCATAACCTTGAATTTCATCAATACAACAAAAGACAAATTCAAGGCTTTGGGGATGCAGAAAGAGCAACACTTCAATGCTAACAATGCACTGCTTACGTTACGGTGATCAACAAGCTTTTTAGTTGGTCAACTAACTTAGAAAACAACGTTTAGGCCAATAGTCGTTTTTGACAAAAAAAACAAACAAAACTGTGTTATTAAATGAATGTGCATTTCTACTTCCCCATGCCTGCTGACCAAACAGCTGTTGAGCACGCTGCAGAGGACAGTTAGCAAAGACACACATGGCGGACATGGTAACACCAGACGACATGCAACACATTTTAGAGAGGGATGAGGATGACCTTCAGGCGACATTTATTAAACTTCACCTCTGACGGGGAGGAGGAAAGTCAGATTTTATGAGTCAGTTGAAAGTTAGGGCATATTATGTCTCGTTTATGCACCATTACCTGGCTTCAGCGTTAGCCGTCTTTTTTTTTTTTTTTACTTTTTTCCTGTGGGAAAATACGTTTTAGTGCTGCAAAGCTGTTTTTCTTTTTTGTTTGTTTGTGTGAAGCACTAGCTGAAGCAGCTGACATCACTTGTAGCAGCACACAGGCCTGAGGGCCAAGCGGGCCAGGTTTCAAGCCAGGCTACCTTCCTTACCCGCTCTTTAGGAGTGGGAAATACTGTCATTAATCTTCTTTTCAGCTGGAGGGAGGGTGGAATAAACAGCAGCGGTTGAAGAGGGGAAGGGGGGGCGGAAAAAGTCATACATTAGCCAGAAAACCAAACACCAAACAAGTTAGTCTCACTGGATAAAACTGGCGTTTTTAAGCCAAACCTCTTTCTATTCAGGATTACATGAAAGTGCCTTACAGAGCAATATATGCCATGCATGCTGTATGAATGCTTATTTGCATTACTGATTATAACATAAGTGTGTCAACAAGGTTTTTTTTTTTTTTTTGTTCGTTTATAAGAAAAAGAAACAATCAAAAAAAAACATGTCGACATTATTTTGCAGCTGCTTTTCTCAAATTCCAACCCAAGAGGTTTGGCTGCCTCCTATCACCAAACGCCTGATAGAAGCCATCTTGAAAGAAAAAAACAAAAAAACAAAAAACAAAACAAAACTCAAGCAACCGAAAGAAGACGGCCCAAGTTAGTTAACAAGGTTGTTGTTGTTGTTGTTGTTGTTGTTGTTGGAGGTGAGGGGGATAGGGATCATGCTTCATGCACAGTGGGGTTAAGAGTCATACGGGGAGACACCTGGACAACCTTGGCATTAGAGAGAGGGAGGGCTAGCAGTTGGCGTCGTCGCAGAGGTTGGCTTCACAGAAGAACCGTGAGCCACGTTTAGCAGTGCGGGCTGTGAAGGGCACGCTCTTCAGTACTGGGGGGAGGAGGGGCGGGAGGAGGAAGAGAAGAACACGTCACACCTGAGACACTGACACACTGCTGTTTGCCCTGGGGAACAAAACTGACTTCATATTATGTAGAAAATGAGTAAACCTGCAACAAAATGAAATCAACATTCTGGAATCCATTGCTTTAAAAAAAAATAAAATAAAAGCCTTATACTCTATGAGGGTAAAATGAGAAAAAAATAAATCTCAGATTTTAGTTGGGTTGGTCCTTATTGTGGCTCAATAGGCATGGGCTGGTGAGAGATTCTCACAGTGTGGAAGTTTTGTAAAAAGAAACAAAATACCACAGCATGGCCGTATTAAAGTTAAAGGTTTAATCAAAAACGTATGTGTCATACGCAATGCAACAATAACTTCTACTGTTGCTAAAATTTTATTGCTGTTTTTGTTAAACTTAAATATCTAGAATATTTCAGTTCTTTTGACTTAAAATATAACCAAATGCTTCGTTTTATAAGCAAAACAAGGCTTTTCTGTTTTAAAGGTTTGTCCTGCTGATTCCAGTGTAACCAATATCTTTTTTTTTTTCCCTAACTGGACTATGAAACAAAATTTGTAAATGTGCTGCAGGATTCTTTGATAGAAGAAATGGATTTGAATCAAACAACAACAAAAAAGATGCGATTACAAAACATTCTTATTTAGACGTCACATTATATGTCCCTGACTTTTACCAGATTTGTATTAAACAAAAATGAATTTATTGAAAAGGGAAAATGCGTCTTATGGATCACTGATCAGGGTCGATTGGTAGATAATAATTCCTGACCAATCAACTGGTGGCTCTTTAAGGAAAACTGTAGCTGAAATCTACCATCAGTGCACAGGAACAATGAGGAGGATGACCTACTCACTATATGCTTCATGCAACTGCAGAAAACTCAGATGACTATCACTTTCTCTGGCATGTAATTAAAAGGGATTGTAACCATAGCAACAGTTTAGTGGTTTTGAAATCCTTTTTAAACTTTTAAAACTCTGCTTTACGTCAATTGGCGGTAACCGACCCATGCCTACTGCCCAGTGATTAAAAGCCGTTACCGACATCGTAAAAGTTAATACTGATGCAACATTTAGATTATCGACATCTTAGAGCGTGATTATGGATTACAACAAAAATATCACTGAGCGTACACCGATGCTGCAGAAGCAGGGGCGGTGGGGAGCGGGTTTAAAGACTTTTGCACCAAATTGCCCATCTGACAGAAAAACACTCTAGTGCCGTAAATTTCCCAGCTGGCCAGACGCCTCGCTACGACGCAGCCGGTAACTGTTGCTATGCGCTGCTGTGCTCCAGATGTGCTGGTGTCTGCAGTATGTAGCACAAGGTGCACTTCAAAGGAGCTGAGCAGTCGATGACCACAGTCATCCTGAGCCTGGGAACACCGGGGCGGCTGCCGGCACCCACGTGGGGCCCTTTAATGGTTCTTTCTGGCCCACCTGTGATGATGTCCTCGATGGTGCCGTCTTTGCCCTCGTACACCGGTCGATGGTCTTTGGCTTGCCGCTTCCGCAGCTCTGCGATCAGCTCCTGCTGCTGGTGTCTCTTCTTTTGCGCCTGGACCTGCGTCAGCAGAGAGGATTTAGGCTTTTCTGACGGTTCTTTTTTTTTTTTTTTTTAGCACAGGGTAAACTTTGCAGAAGACTCATCCGGCTGAGCTTGGACTGTACCTTGGGGTCATGCTGTTTGGCCTCCTGAGCCAGTAACTTTTCTCTCATGGCTTCCTCTTGTTTTTTCTTCAGTTCGTTTTCTTCCACAGCATCCTGTTGAGATGGGGAAATATTGGAGGGGGGGGGAGGGGATGAACTCAAATAAATCCAAGTCAACAGATTTATGTGGCCCATTTTAGCACAAGTTCAGAATTCCAACATAAACAGGGAAGGGATGCGTCACATATCTTTGTGAAACAAAACCTAAATAACTGCAGAAACCGTACTCAGGGAAGCAGATGAGAACATTTCTCCTTTTTTATGATTGTTTTTTTTTAAGTGCAATCACCTTTTATTTTCACATTTATTAACTCAATAACCCCATTATACCATACAACACACTAATGACAAGTTTGAAAAAAAAACCTATGAATAAAAGAAAAGCTAAAATCCACTTTGTGCATCTAATAACGTGAGAAAACTGGCTGTGAGCATCACAAGATCACAAACATGACATAATCTGTCCTGCCATGTGTTTGTGGGCAGAGAGCAGCAATTTGGACCAATCAGTGGCCCACACATGCAGCCAATGGTGGGCGAAAACATTCAGCAGTCGCAAATTACTCAAAGGACATGATCTATGCAAAATGCATTATGCCAACCAGCTGTCATAAAACTTTAAATGTGCAGCAAAGGTTTTAGCGTTTCTTCAAATAACTAAAGTAAAAACTAAGTCATAAATGTTTTTTTTTTTTTTTTTATAAAGAAAAAAAAAAATCCAAGTGGGTTGTGTATTTTTAAAAATAAAATGCCTTTAGGAGTCATCTCATTAGTAATCAGTGAACTATCCGTAAATTAATGTATTGAGGCATAAAAGGTTTGTTGGAGGACATTCATGAACAAATTGCATCATAAAGACAAAAGGAACAAACCAGGGAGGTCAGGGTGAAGCTGTGGAGAAGCTTAAAACAGCTTTACTTTATGATTTAAAAACAATAAAGCTTTGAACAATTCATAAAGCGCTCCTCAGTCCAAGGTCAGAATAATCTGATACAACTGTAAATCATCTAAATAAGCTAACAGGCTGTGCGAACAGAGCAATTAACCAGAGAGGAGGCCAAGAGGTGACTCGGGAGGAGCTGTAGAGATTTGCAGATACCGGAGAGTAGCACGGAAAAAAAAAAAAGAAAGAAAAAAAAGCCACTGTTGAAGGAAAGCTAGTGGACGTGCCGTTTAAAGTTGGTCACCAGCCACACAGAGGACACAGAAAGCAGATCGAAGAACGAGCTCAGCTCATGCATGGTGGAACACCAACACTGCAAATCACACTGAACCCAACACCACAATGGGTGGTGGCATCATTATGCCGTTGGCATATATTTGTATCAAGATCCAAGAATCTTAATGCAAATATATGCCAGACATTTCCTGATTTTAATTAGTAAAATGTTTTCACTTCACAATTATGTGCGACTTCGTGATGGTCAATACAAAATCCCAATAAAATAAAGTGTAGGGTTCTAAGGGAGTGAATACTTATGCTATGTACTTTATTTTTTAAACATAATTTTATGGAGGACATTGTGAGACAAAATCCAAAGGTTTTATAAAACATTTAATGAATTAGATTGATTAAATTTTCACTATATTGTGTTTGTTGTATTCACCTAAAACTTTAAGCATCATTTTCAGGGTTCTGGTTTAGCATTGAGACTTTATCCCAACGAAATTCTGGATTGTTGTCAAGGTTACCTCGTGTGTCCCTCAGTAAGGACAAACCCAATAAATCTGGACTTACTGTCCAACTCTCTACGTGAACTCAAACAGACACTTGTGCCCTTAAATCTGTGTCTTGTACATTTCCTTAAGCAAATCCCATAAATCCAGTCTGAGAACAATCCCAGGATGTGTGTTGTGTGGCGGGGCCTGGGCGCGGCTGTCCGGGGTAAAAGCTCAGAGGTGGGGGTGTGGGGGGGCAGTCTAAACACCACAGCTGCAACTCTAAAGTCAGCCCCAGCTGGCCTTTCCTGTTATTTGCCTTCAGACTACACGCCACGTCCTGTGGCACAAAGAGGCGGCCAAACTCTGCTCCTCTCCGCTCCGAGGCGGAGCTTAAAACAAACCAGGGAACTTCCCAGAAGGCCTGCAGAGAAGACTGCGGCGTGTCAGCACACAGAGGCGAGGGGAGGTCGCCGGGGCTCACCTTGTAGGCCTTGATGAAGCGCACAAACACGGGGAAGAACACCGAGGGCGGAGTCGTCTTGGCGCTCTCTCCGAAGTAGCTCACCACACTGTTGAAGGCTTCCTAGAATCGACGGGGAGGAGAGTGGAAGCGCAGTTTGTAAACACTGTTGAGTCAGGAGCAAACAGTGGTTACGTGCGAGACGTCAGAGAGCTGAAAGCGTGTTTTGTTTCCCCCTGCAGCATCTCTTTGGATATTTAGTGTGAGCTTTAGAATCAGTACCTCTGCCGTCTTGGCGTCCCGCTGCAGCTTGTCCAGCTGCGGATCGCTGGCCTGGACGAAACCTTTCAGCACCGGATGGTCATGGAGACTGCATTCCCTTCGGATCAGCTCCATGCCTTTCCCCAGTTCTCGAACGTCAAGCAGCACGTTTTCCAGAGACACTGCACGCAGTTCGCACGGGTCAGCAACGTTAAAGCCTCATCGACTAAAAACTCCGTAAAGGCTTGGAGCTTACTCACCCGCCGCAGCTTTATCCACAAAGTGCAGTTCATTGTAGAAGTTGGCCAGTTCTGTGTACTTCTCCTTCACAATGAGAGCGATGTAGTGGAGCAGAGTCATTTTCCTGTCTGTGGATTTTGTGTCCAGCAGCTGCACAGCAAAAAAAAAAAGAACATCATCAGCAAAAAAACTAAAACTACCAAGCAATATGCTGTTGGCTGGATTTTCCTTGTTTTAAACTCACCAGATCAAGACTTTGCAGCTTGAAGCCATAAACACTCCCACGTTTACTGCTGTTCATGTAGTTTCCCAAAGCTAAGATGATCTAAAAGACAAGCGGAGTTCTAAGATTTTATTCCCCAGCCAAACAAACAAACACAAGCCGCACAAAAGCCACTACGGAAACCCTCGCCAACCTCCAGCATCCTCTTCAGCTTCGGCGAGGACTTCACCGAGCCAGACGCAGCGATGATGGCGTTGAGCTGCGGGGTGAGCATGCTGACGCTGTCCGCAAAGTTCCCGACAAAGGTGATGATGTTCATCCTCTGGGTGAGCCGCTCGATCTTGCTGAACAGCAACATGAAGCGGTCCTCCTCGGCCAGCTGGTCCAGCGGACGGCGCTCGCGCTCGTACTGGCGGAGCACCTTCACCTCCGCCTCGGTGGGCAGGAAGCGCATCAGGCACTCCACAAAGTCCACAGGCAGAGCCTTGAGGTCGAACCTGGAAAAATAGCAGCGCTCATTTGTACCTTGTCCAGTGGGTAACCGTTTTGTTTTGTTTTGTTCAGCTTATTGGAGATGCGTACTTCTCAATTGCTCTGCAGATCTCCTCTGTGGTCTTGTTGGCTTTTCGCAGCGTGATGGCCAGGTTTTTAGACCGATTGGCGTCAAGCAGAGTGACTTTGTTCACCGCCTTCTGAGAGACTTTACTCTTGGTGCAAGAAAGAGCCACAACAGGGCCCTGGGCTCTCGTCTTAAACAACTCCTCGAACCTCTCCAGATCCAGCTCCTGCATGAGAAATACGTCATGCATTCTGATTCTAAACGGATACGAAAGACCCATTTCAAACCCTCCACACTGAGTGCAACTAAACCATTTTCACCTAAGTATTAAAAAAAACACAGAGGACAAAATGTGCTACAGAAGATGATCAGAGGTTCTAATAGCTTTTATGCAGCAGTCCCAACTTTATTTTACAAAGGGTTTAATAATGATTTAGCTCAGAGGAATCTGCCTTTTAGCCACTCACCCAGATTTACATTACCACCACAAATATTGAGCAGGATGATAAGGAAGATGTTTTTTTTTGTTGTTGTTTTTTTTAAATCAATTGATCTGTAACTGTTTCTATCTTCTTACCGCCTCCAAAAACATTTTAAACCAGAATGTTAAAAAACCCCCCAAAAAAACAACATGTAACAAAGTCTCTTCTGGATGTACCTCCAGCACACGTTCATCATCGATCTCGTTGAAGACGGTGCCGTTGATCTGATTGGGCTTCAGGGCCGTCCAGTTAAATACGGGCAGACGGAACTTCGTCTTGATTGGCTTCTTGATCCTGATAGCTGTGGAGGGGGGTTTTAAACACACAAATGATGTTAAAATAGGCTGTAAATTGTTAGAACCATCCAAAACAAAGAACATTCCATTGACCTCACCTGACAGACCCAGGGTCATGATGACAGAGGGAGAAGCATCTGGCAGTGGAGGAGGAGGAGGCGGTGGAACCGGAACAGCTGTTATTAATGCAGAAACTAATATTAGAACAGTATGCGCTATATTTCCACTGATGTAACTTGCTCCTAAATCAAACATGGTCTAATAATGTAAATAACTGAAAACACAGGAAAATGTTTGTTGTTGTTGTCCCCCCAACCCCCATTTCCTGTCTGGGTCAGCTGCACAGTGCTGTGACCCGTCACTTTGCTCTGGCATGAAAGAGCTGAAACCAGATGCTCTCTGAGAGCGTAAAGTAAAACAAGAAAACTTTCACATGCATCACCTGAAGCAGAAGGCAGAGGAGGAGGAGGTGGTGGAGGGGGTGGAGGAGGCGGTGGAGCTTCACTCGCGGGTGGCAAGCTGGTGTCTGGTCCTCCGGGTTCTGTCAGCCCAGCCGAGGAACCGAACATCAGCTGGCCGACGTTCCCCAAAGTGATCCCGACCCCACCACCCCCGCCGACGCCCAGCGGCTCGATGGAGATGTCGCCGTCGGGCTTCTTGTGCAAACGGATGGTGCCCTGCTGCTCCAGCTCCAGCAGCCGCCGCTCGATGTTGACCTGCCTCTGGAACGCAGCATCCTTCTCCTTGATCATCCTCCTCAGGGTGTTAACCTGGGTGTTGGTCGACTCGTACGTCTCCTGAGCAGCCACCGGGGGGCGGTAAAGAGCACGTTATGAGGGCTCTGGCACTTTATAGAAACATCCTGTTTCCTTGTGACCTCGTTTTTTTTGTTTTTTTTTTTCCTTTCTTTTCATTTCAGCTCATCTCAAACAGATTTACTAAAATAGGAAACTCTCAAAGCCACACTTAGGCAAAACGGCAAAAAATAAAAAATAAAAAAATAAAAAAAATTATACCATAGCAACTAGAGCTCACCCGTATTACTTGCAGGTCTTTATCTTTCTGGAGTAAAAGCTTCTCCAAATCTGCAACTTTCATCATCGTTTCATTCTCCACCTCCAGCAGCTTCTCAGTAACCTGAGAAGACGACATGGAGAGAGTAACAGGGTGATGAGAGGGCATCTTCCCCAGCTCCGCTCCCTTCTGGACGCCGCATCATCAATAAGAAATGAGATTATAGCCAGCAGAACGATGCAGCACGATCATGACACAGCTTTTAGTTTTGATTTCGATGGCGTTACACGTGCTGCTCTGGAATGCACCAAGAATCTTCACTCTGATCTTCCCCCACCATTCCTGGCCCCTGACAGCAGGGTTTGTTATGAAATTCCTCAAATGATGTCAGGACTGCCTACGACCTTCTCCCAAGTGAAGGAGGCCTTTAGCGCAGCAGCGTGGGATTGGGGAAAAAAAAAAAAAACACTGAACACAGCGTGGCAAGGACAATAATAACTTTGTTCCTCACACTATTTTCCCGCATTCCCCCCACCCAATTATTATCTCCAACCAGTTGTGAAAAGCAAACACAGAGTAGATTTCTAATTACCACATGAAGACAGCCAAGTTAAGTAGGCACAACACCGGGCACCGAGAGCAGCGCTGGTGGTCCAGACTGGGTGGTGCACTTACATGGGACAGGTGCTCCTCCAGCTCCTCCACCTTCTCCAGAGCCGCGTTTTTCGTCTCGGCGTCCTCCAGGAGGCCACCCACGTCAAACACGTTGTCCAGGTAGGCCTGGATCTGCACTGACAGCTTGTCGCTCTCCGTGTGCTTCGATTTCTGACGTTAACAGGGCCGGTTAGGAATCAGCGGCACCTCATATACGATCTCTGTGAAGTTTTAAATGTTTTGGTTCGGAATGAATGGTTTTCCTTACCTCTAGGTATTCATCAAGTCCCAGCTTGGTGAATTCAAACTGCAAATGGACTCTGAAGTTCATGTCTTCGACTGAGTGGACCACGATGTTAATAAACTGCATGCACGCAACCTAGGCCACAAACGCAAACAGACCGAGACTCCATTTATACCTGGTACTGTGATCTGTATCTGGATAATGACACCAAATCCACGGAGTCTTCCATTAACATCTGCCATTAAAATGAGTTTTTACTTGTGTAGAGATGCCAGTACGAACCGTATTTTAAGTTAATGCCAACTAGAAACGGAGTATTTGATCAAAACCTATGTTGATACTAAAAGAAACATGTAAGGGTAAAGGACAGCTTCTCCTACCATGAAGTCGATGTTTCCCTCCTCGCTACGAAAGTAATCCATCAATCTCTCGAAGCGATGCTTCTCTTTACAAACCTGAAATGAAAAAGGTGCAGCGACACAATTTTTGTGACAAGTTTGTAAGAGAGCAAATTTGTGTCTTTGGCGTTTTGTGTTATGCCACATGCCAGCAATAACAAACAGTCTATTACGTTTAAGTTTGGTCTTATGCTCATTATAAACAATAATTTGCATGTTTTAAATGTATAAAAAGTGCTAAAATGCTAAAATTCACATTAAAAAATGCTTTAAAAAAAAAATAAAAAATTATATATATATATATATATATATATATATATATATATATATACACACACACACTGCTCAAAAAAATAAAGGGAACATTTCACTTTAATTTTGTGTGTGGCTGCAAATCCAGGCCTCCATTGGTTAATAAATTTGATTTCCATTGATGATTTTTGTGTGATTTTGTTGTCAGCACATTCAACTTTGTACAGAACAAAGTATTCAATGAGAATATTTCATTCAATAAGATCTAGGATGTGTTATTTGAGTGTTCCCTTTGTTTTTTTGAGTAGTATATATATATATAATTTATTTTTTTACTTTCACTATCCCTAAATTTATATCCATGGCAATATGCAATACTGTATTTTGAAGACAGACAATTTGAGAAACGTCAATTTCTTTCCGCAGGGAATTCCATCTTCTATGCAATGTTCTTTAATTTTTTTTACAAATCAAATTTAAAGTTAGAAATTTCAAATAAATAATTCTTTTATGCTCATAAAAAATGTCCATAATAAATAACTTTTTTTAATGGACTTTTATTAAACAGTAACCTGCTGTTCTTTTAGAAAGCAGTAGATGGCGGTAGTTTGAACCCCCTGTCCTAGATTCTAGATTAAAAACACACAAGTAGAAAGAAGCAGGTCTCTTATAATTAGTTCAAAATTGCACTAAGCACCTCTTTGAAGTTATCAAAAGCTGAAAGGATGATTTCATGACCTCCTCGAACAAGACAGACAGCAGCAAGGAGCTCGAGGACCAACGCTTTCGTCCTGGAAGTGCAAGAGAATCTCATAAATACAAGACATTCTAAACTAACACTGGAATATAAAGCTACTCTGAAAATTCTACAAAAAACAAATATTAATATAAAGAACATTAAAAAGTTATAAGTTATAATCCACATCCAGTATTAAACAAAACTAGTTGTTTTTTGTTGTACTGATTTTCAAACGTTTGTTCTCATACTCTTCATTATGAAGTGGTCAATCATGTGGTTCACCACTAATCTTTCTTTAGTAAACATTCCTTTTACAGCCTGCAAGCGTGCCTCTGATCCTCGACTTCAGAGAGAAGCCGAGCCCCATAGAGAATGAGGAAGCATATCGGATGAGCTGGCTGCACGGTTTCACCTATTGTTCAGCCCGGCCTGGTTGTGGAGGGGCCCCGGGGCTCCACAGGTTCTTACCGTGGGTTCTTATTGTTCAAGCTGAGAGCGATTTCATTGACAGCATGTGCATGAGACATGACCATATTGAAGCCATACTGCATGGAGAGACAGAGAAACAGACAGTGAGCAGGATGTGGTAAGAAAAAAAAAGAAAAAAAAATCTCTGTGTTCAACACTTGACAGCACAGGAAACGCATCATCCCATCCGTGTCAGACTGTGCACCACACAGGACCGTGCAACGTGAAATGCAGGTGCAGCCGCTTGTATACCTGATAGTTCATGATTGCTCTCAAGCACATGATGCAAACGTGCACATCATCTTTTTGGCTCACGAGCCTCGAGTTCTTGATGGTTTTGCTGTTTGAAACGGATCCGTAGCTGCAACAGATGGAATAAAGTTACAAGTTGAAATCTTCCAGCAATTTATTCGAGTTCATGATTATTATATATATGCATATATATGTATATATATATATAGATATATGTTCCTGCTGGTTGTCTGCCTTCCTAAAGACTTGGTATGAGAGTGGCTCACAGAAAGCGAGAAAATTACAGAGAACAGGGACTGGGGAAAAAAAACAAACTTTTTTTGAGGTCGCAGATGCATTATGGGAAACGTTTGGTTTCCTTTCTGCTGCCAGGCGACCGAAATGTGAGATCACATACACAGCTGTTATGCAAAGTCATCATATGTACAGTACATACACTTTTGCTTCACGCTTTTACGTTAATTTTTTCTGGTCTATTCATTAATATCTCAATATGTACAGGTGCAACTGTGAATTAGAATCAAATCAAAAAGTAATTTATTTAATTAATTAAATTTAAAAAGTGAAACACGTTTATAATAGTAAAATCATTACAAAAACATGTCTACAAAAAGGCTTATTTTGGCATAAATTGGGTTCGATGAGGAGAGGAATATAACACGAGACCCAAAAAATGAAAAAAAGTTTTAGTATAAAAATGTTGACCGACCGAACAATATGGTTATGTAATACATTAGCGGTGGACCCAAAACCCTTGGAGCTCTACTGCACTACTCATCAGTCCAAAAGTCCAGTATTATTCACAACTGACTCAATTCTGTTAACTCGATTGCTTGTGCAACTTTTGTTTTACTGCACTTTGTCTGTCCACTTAGCTCTCTCCGTGTTATGTTTGGATACAGCACTGTGAAAGCTTCTACCACAATCCGTTTTTGCTCTACGGATCATCAGAATCCATCATTGTGCCGACCTTAACACGGGTGGAGCAGAACGTTTCTGTGTTGAAAATATTTTGTCTTCCTTTTTGGTTTGATGAGATTCTGCAATTTTTGGAAAAACCAAATTCTAGGTTTTTGTAAATGTAAGCTATGATCTTCTACACTTACAGAATTAGATGTATTACCCTTGTGTGTAATGAAACTATATAATGGATTCACTTTTTTTAACTGAATTCCTGACATGTAATTATATATTCGATCATATTCTAATTTATTGAGATGCACTTTTTACACAAGGTTATACTAAAGCAGCTTTTATCTAAAATTTTACATTTATAAAGCCTCATATTTCACTCAAATATGCATTCTCGTCACCCCTAACATCTAACTTTTCTTCGTCTCCTTGGTATGCTGCAGTAATGAGGAGTAACTGCCAGACATATGCTGCTGCTAACAGCTGGCTCTCATCTGTAGACGGAGAGGATGCACATCTGGCTGGATGAGCCATTAACAATGAGAGACACAAAGTTCTAAAGGTCAAAGACGCTCAGCTTCTATGTTTGGTCGAATTTATGCACAACGAGACTGAGAAAGCGATAACCTAACCCCATAACTTATCGAAGCAGACTCCTGAGAGACAACAGCCCCGAGACTTGCATGCTAATTCATGTTTACAGCATTCAAGGGGAAAGCACAGAGGGCCAACAGGAGGGTGAGCTAAAAGCGGGGGAAAGTTACGTACCGCAGGACAGACTGGCGGGCAGAGCGCACCAGCGTGTTGCAGAAGGGTTGGGCGCCCGTATGGTGCAGATCCTCTATGGACCTGCTCCATGATTTAGCTTTGTCCAAGAATCCATCCTCCCCATTTTCCAGCCCCTCAAAATCCAACCTGGGCCACGCACAGACAGACAGAGGAAGCCAACAACAGAGGCACAGGGGAGGGAGACGAGGGATGAGGGAGGCAAGGTTAGCGAGGCAGCTTGGTAGAAAGCCAGGCGTTATCAGGAGTACCGAAGGACGGGGAAGCTGCATGATGAAGCTTAGCACAGAGATTCATTTCAGGCAACATGTAGCTCAAAGCTAAACCATGTAGCAACTGTCCAGATGTACATTCGCAGTGCAACAAAGCTTTTAAAACGGTCCAAATAGAAGACATTTCAGATGCACAGGCAGCGTCCCCACAAGCTCTACAGGACGCGGCAGCTGGATTCCAGGCCAATCCCAGTTCCTCAGGAAAGGTTTTAGACCGGAGAGGTGTGAAGGTGTGGGTGTACTCACATGACAGCACACTGGGCAAAGGAGAGGTACTCAACCAGGACATCAAGACCTCTGTTTTCATCATTGAGGAACTCCCTGACCCACCTGTGATGCATAAAAACACAGAGGGGTCACCAAACTCAGGAACACGCCTTCACGCTACACTTTGAGATCTGCTCTTGACATTTTAACTGCACAAATACAACAAACAAGTAAGACAGACAGAAACTCTAGAAAGAAAAGGGGGAATGTGAAAGATTTAAGACAGAACAAAGGCTGCAGAAGATGAAACCAATTCTTCATAATTTGCAAAATGAGATGTTTTAAAAGGCTGTGCACTAAAATGGCTCAGTGCAAGAGTAATGTATTGAATTATGGATGCTATATGTATATAAATACTGTAGCTACAGTGTATGTATGCAATTAAATGCAACACAATCCAATCAAGTGTGTGTGGCAAGACAAAAAAAAATGTTTATAGATGCCATTCTGTCACTACATAGAACATAAAAGTTTTTTTTATAAATTTTCTGTTTTAATTCTTTAAGACATGATAGCCCCTATTCCTGCCATTTCTTATGTGCATGTGTCACATGATAAGGTCAAGAGGAGAAAAGTCTGGACTACAAATTAGCTGCTTTTATGTAGTTCATGATCAGACTCTTCTACAGTTTTATTTGGCCTTTCCTTTCAAGATTACAACTTTAAACAAGGTTGACAGTTTTCAGAGTTTCCTTTGCAAAAAGCTTTGTTTCAATAACTTTTCAGCTCGTCTACAACCCATCAGGTTAAATGTCACACTGCGATTCCTCCAAATTCTATAAACTCTTAAAGCAATTCTTGCGTTACGCCAAAGTATACATGGCAACACAACTAGAGCAACACCAGAGAAATGCTGAGGATATTTTCTGAGACGTTTCCCCCGGCCAGAGAGAAAGAATCGGGGGGGAAAAAGGTCCGTGGAAACAAAATGCTTCAGATTTCCAGGGATAGAAACCAACTCTAAACAAAGGAATTCCCATTGCACCCAGCGAAAGAATGCGGAGGGCATATGGCAGAGAAGTGGGCTCAGGTCGAAGCCCCTGACACTCCACAATATTTAGTCTGCCTCCCCCGCAGACCCCTGCTCAGCTCCTCCCCGTTCTCTTCAGGAAACTTCAGGGGGCAGGATTTGGGTAAAAGGTTCTTAAAATAGTCCCGAAACGCTGGATATGATTACCGGCTGCTAGTCGTCCGATGGATAAGTCGGCCTGAAAACCAATAAAGATCCTCAAATGAAGCGGAGGGAAGGAAGGAGAGAAGGAAAGAGGGGTGAGAAGAGGAGCAGAGGGAAAAAAAAAAGAAGAAAGGCAAAGATCATCAGCTTATTGTCCCAACCTCTGTATCCCTTCTAGCCTGGGACCCCCTCACTCTTTTCCTCTACATCTGTCCAACTATTGCCAGTTCTGATTGTCTTGGCAATGCCAGCAATAACACACAGTAAGGCCCCAGATTCTCTCGCTCTCACACGCGCGCACACACACACGCACGCACACACACACACACACACAGATGTGCAGAATAAACCAACATCTGTTACGCTCAGTCCCGCCCACATAAGTCTACTGAAAATATTTCTCTTGGTTGTCTTTTGTGCTTTTTTTTAATGCTTTAAAACAGATTTTTTTACACTCTTTTTATATGGTCCGAATCAGTAAAAAGAAGAAGAAGAAAAAAAAAAGCATGATACAGTTTAAATGTTGCATTTGCTCTACAATAAACAAAATGCCCACATAGAAAAGTCTCTTTGTGTTTCTGCTGCCGTCCACTGCGTCCCGCTATCCCATGGTCAGCCTGGCTTCCTGTCCTTCTGGCGAGAACAACAAAGCTTCCTGCTTAACAGTGTGGAGGCATCACAATGGCTACCATCTGGGCATTATGAGGACCAGCTCCGTGAGGCAGAGCTGCAGAGCTTGGTCAGTTAGAACAATACGTGGAGATCTGGACACTAAAGCTCTGGGACCGTGTAGCAGCCCACAAAGGAATAGTCTTCACAAAAGAAAAACAGTAAAGTTCCCCCGGCCGCCCCCCCCCCCCCCCCTCAAAGCTTTTAGCACCAGTAAATACAGCTGTGCAATTCATCAGAAGATAAGAGCTGATTACCCAATGTGGTTGGTCCGCAGTGATATCTCCAGCTCCCTCAGGACTTTTGTGGATTCCTGCACACGCCGCCGAAATTTCTGATAAACATGACAAAAACAGAGTTAGCCGCAGATTCATCATCATGACAAACTGTTATTTAATGGGTAGTGACAGATTACACATTGCTTTAAGATAATACTCCACCCATGTACACTCACACATTCGTCTCTGATAAAGCCTGCCGTCTGAAGTGCCTTAAAGTATTCGCACCCCTTTGACATTTTGTGAAATTACAAATACAAGTTTCAATGTTTTATATTTGGATTTTATGTGATAAAACTCAGTAATGTATCATTTTGAAGTGGAGAAAAGAGGAAATGCAGAGCTTTCGAAATCTTTTCAAAAGAATATCTGAAATGTGCGGCATGCATTTGCATTTAGCTTCACTGAGTTTATACACTGCAGAACCAATTTCCAAACTCTAAGCCATTCAATCTTTTACAGTCTTAGTTTTTTGCAGCCTTTCTTCCAGGATTGCTGTGCATTTATCTCCATCCATCAGTTTCCCGCAGCATGATGCTTCCACCACAGGTCACGTCGGGATGGTGTGCTCATTTTAGAATAGAATAGAACATAATTCAACTTTGTCATTGCACATGTCACAAGTACAAAGCAACGAAATGCAGTTTGCATCCATCCAGAAGTGCACTGTTAGTTTTCCTTCACACAGTGTTTTGCGCACAGGCTCAAGAAAGTCGATTTTGGTCTCATGTGACCAGATCACCTTCGTCCACATGATGGCTGAGTTGCTGACATGTAGCAAAGAGCCAACGGAAATGCTTCTCCGTTTATTGCTCTCCTTGCCCAGTCTGTCCCTGTTTAGGACGGCAGCCATGTTTGGACACGTCTGCAGATGTTTCACGCTGTTCTCACTTTTGGATGATTGACTGAAAAGTGTTCAGCGATATGTTCAAAGTGTAGGACACTGTTTGATAACCCAACTTTGATTTAGACTTTACCAGAACTGTCTTCTGCGTTCCTTCCTTGTTCATCATCGTTCTCCAACTTCTGCACTGTCTTGACAGAACAGCTGTATTTATACTGACGTATAGATTCACAGAGACGTGGCTTATATTTAGGGGTATCAGAACACAGGAGGTTAAACACTTATCCATGCCACACTTTTCAGATGTTTATATGCAATGACTTTTTAAATGCTGTTCTTCTATTGTATAAAATAAAAATGAAATATATTGATGATTCTGGTTATAATGTGACAATGGTCAGGCATTCCTGCAACACAAGCTATTTGTAAACAAACTGGACCAGAAGCAGATTTCGTTCCTTAGTTTGTTTAGTTGCTTTGTTGGATTTGCCAAAAGTCAGTGCAGCTCCACTTCCAGACAACAAAGTTTATGTTCCCACCTTTCGTGTGACTCCTGGGTCTAAGTATCCTCTGAGCTTCTGGATGTAGGTGTGCGGGGGGTTTTTCACCTGAAACCTCTCCTGAAAGCACAACAAGGCATCAAAATGGGAGTTTACTCCAGGCAGAGTTGCACAGGCAGCTGTACGCGCGGCATCAGTGCGGGTTTAGGAGGCAGCGTTCGCGTGAATTCACCTGATCGCAGATCAAATCCCACTTCTTCTCGTTGTCGTACTGCCTGAGGAGCCGAGCTTTGTCCGGAGGCAGATTCATGGAATTCTGGAAAAAAAACAAAAAACAAAAAAAACACAGAAAATCTGACCATTAATTTCACGCACGGCGACAAATGTACGTTTTCTCTATTTTGCCAATTTATAGCAGCGCTGTGCAGAGAGGCCTGTGGCGCCAGTAGCGGTACACGGGACAGAATTTTGGACCGTGACCTCACTTCCTGTGTTGACTCCGCATCCTGTTGCAGGAGATGATCTGCATCTCCTCCAGTCTGAGTCTCGGTTTGTTTTTCACCACAACACGCCGCTATCAGAGCCCAGGCTCATTGCCAGACCTGTTATCTAAAGCAGCCGTGAAAAAGGGAAAAAAAAGAAAAGAAAACACTTCAACACCGTAGGAGATGTCCAGAGGCTGCCTGTTTACTGGGCTCAAATTAAACCTTAATTGCTTCAATTTGTGTTCCTAGACCGCACCATTTCAGCAGTTCATGTCCGCATGACAACCGTGGAAGAAGAAAAAACACACACACACGCACACACACGCACATGCACACACATCTATATAGGCTGACTGTATGACAGAAGCTTTTGACTAATTGCTTCCTTCTGAGCCAAATGCTTGTAAACAGGGATAGATGGGGGAAAATCTTAAAAATGAGGAAGCGCAACAATAGGAGGGATCCTGCCAGTGTCTGAAACTCACCGCTTCAGCAGTTCTTTTGAAGAAAAGAAAAAAAAAAAAGTAAGAAGAAATAATTTCATTTTCCTTTTGCTCAATGAACCCAAGGATCCAATGCATGACACAGGCAAAGCCACAAACTGTTGGCGTGACTTCTTAACCTGCAGCTATAATTCAGTCTCCAGACCAGACAACACTCTGCTTCCCTCCAGATGAGATGCTCAGAGACATTTTTTTCCTCTACTGGAAGATTAAAAAATAAATAAATAAATAATAATAATAATAAAAACTGTACATTTGCCGCTATGACAACCACCCCTGTTGTCGAAAAGCAGCTCAACGTCACTTGTGACAGTTTTAAAATTAATTTCCCCAGGAGACACTCGCCTGCTCAGCCTATCAATAAAACATGAGTAATTTTGTTTTGTAAGGAGCGAAGTTGGTAACCAAGGCGTGACTCTGCGGTTTAAGAGCTAATAACTGCAGATTTTCATGAGCATAGATTTATGTCACAAGGTTCTAAAAATATACAGCAACAGAAAAAAAAAATGTATGAGAAGGCTTCGAGAGGCTTTAACTGGGTGGAAAACCATGCCAAGGCGTGGAATATTTTGACTGGACTTAAAGCCTCTTGCAGAAGAGACGGGTGGGGTTGGAGGGGGAGAAGCGACATGCATACCAGATGTTCAGAATTACAGAAGGAATGTGTCCTGTTTATAGTGGTAGTTTATGGCAGTAAACTTTCTCTCTTGTCTGACGCTCTTTCTTCCTCTGCTTCTTTTTGGGGGAGACATGTCACCTCCGGCAGTCTGAGATGGTTTTCGCTCGCAGCAGAGGAGCGGCATCTCCCAACCGTATGTTTCTTTGATAAACCTTCTGAACGGTTTTTTTTAACTGCACTGCTGCCACACACAGTCAAACGTCAACTCTTTTTCCTGTTTTTTTTTTTTTTGTTCTTTTCTTTCCTTCTTGCAACTTTTACGTTTCCATCTACCACTTTATCCAAGTCTGAGAGGAGAGGGTGAAAGGTCAAGGAGGGGCTTAAACCCAGACACACCTCTCACCGGCGATCCTCATTATCTCGTTCCAGAGTCACACTAAGGTGTTTCAAGGCCAGACTGCTTCAATATGATATTAAAGCAGCCAATGTACAAAGGAAGCTAAGTTTAACTGCTTCCATCTTGGATCTCCTTCATTCGGTCAGGATCTACAGTCATATAATGAATTAAAATGTGCGTTCTGACGAGCCTCCTCATTTGTCAGATAAAAAAAAAACAATAAAATCTTCACAATTATCAGATGTTCAATGCTTGAAACATCAGCCTGTGTGCAATTAATTTACATTTGCTTCACTTAGTGAACTGAGATGCTGACGTAAACCAACAAATGTATTCTAATTTATTGAACATTATTATACATCTCACCACCCTTAGACGGTCTTTCTAATGTAGACTGATCCATAAATCGAGAGCTTTTACTTTTGGCTCGGTTCTTTCTTTCCAATGATGAACTAAAGCAGGACTGGGCAGCCCTCTTGCAGCCATGCTTTGGAGGATAGATGTAAATTTAATGCTTGGTGGTCTGGCTTTGTTTATGGGGGCCTGTGTGGATGCAGCCAGAGACAGAAACAGAAACAGAAACAGGGAGCCTCCTTTAAATCTTCACATGGGAACTCCACCATTAGCGAGGCAGGATGGTGACAGACAAGGGTGGAGAGTCTGGGCACAGGGACGTGGAGGTGAAATGTAAAGTTCTTCAAATTTTCTCGTATGATTTTAAGTGAAGTACTGAGATTATTAGAAAACAAAGACAAGGATTTCATTTTTTTTTCCCCGTTTTGCAGCAGCGAAAAACAACAAAAAACATAACGTTGCAATTGAAAGTTCATTCAAGTTTTAAAAAAGGAGCAGATGTTGTGCTAAACCACACAGCGTAAGCCGAGTGAAGATCACTGTTTGGGCTATGCTGGTGCTGCCAAAAACGTTCATTGGTCCTGCTATTACTTGAAAGACGTTGATTAAAGGTTACAGATGGCATCAAAGGTCGGTCAGCTCTGGCCAACATTAAACCAAATCAAACAAAAATAAACCAAGGACAATCGCGCCACACAATAGTTATAAAAAGCACAAACCAGAACCAACATAGCACAATTGATTGACATCAGCTGTGTTTGGTTTAGGTCATGTGCTTGGGCAGGGTGACCTTTGATGACCTCAGCAAGCTTCTATTGATGTCTTTAAAAAGGATCGCAACACAAACCAGCACAAGCAGAAATTCTTATAACCTTCACAAGAGTTTATAGAATGTGGAGTGGCCAAATGTGCAAAGATAAAATCTAACAGGCATATTTTCATGGAAGCGTAACCAACCCTTCAAAATGACTACCACCACAATAACTCTAACACAGCTCTGTTTTTTTTATCTTAGACCAATTCATTTGTGTCATCTTTTATTTCAAAGTCGATTTTTCTCGCTTCCTGGTGTATTCATGTATCCATCCCTTAATAGCTGATGTTTTTGACAAAATCTACGTTTTACAAAATCTAGATTGTGCTTAAATATTAACAACTTGTTCTTCTTTCAACTCTACTGATATTTGAGAACTTCTGGATAAAATACTCTAGAATCTGTCCAACCCTGAAGACTGCTTCCCTTTGTTTTCCTGCCCAGTGGTGCATTCTCAAGTAGAACTGTAGGGCAAGGAAGCAAAGAGGAAGGTCTCCTTTTGTAGTAATTCAATTCTGACTTACTGGAAAACATGGAGACCAGATGCACAGAGAGATACTCATCCATTTGGCAAAGACAAAGGAACAAAGGAAGCATAACGTGTGTATCGTTTCAGTGTATGACTGGATGATTTCACGGACAGAACTATTCATTAGAGGCAAAAACATGGGAGTATTTGACTGACGAGCAATTAGTGCATAATAGAATTTGACAACAATTCAGAGAGACGTTATTATGAGGAGTGATATACGAGGTATTTAATAATGTCTGTGGGAGGTTTTGGTGGTGTAAACAAACACAGGTGAGAGCGTGGAGCCGGAGGTGTTATTAACTCCACTGTAAGACGGTTTTCTTGCAAACAATGGCGGGACAGAAAGCCATAGGAGAGGTTTCCTTCCCGACAAGATTTGGGGAATTTGAGCCAAGTAACCCAATTTAGCTAATTTCATTTCACTTTCTCCCACAGTGATGCTATCTTTCACTTCCTGTGTTTAGAAGGAGCTAAAAGAGGTCATTTTATGTGGGAGAGTGAGCAGCAGCGCTTTAAAAAGTTTAAGATCCATTAGCCCATTTTAGGAGAAAAACATTGCAGAAATGCCAAAAATGTTTGTGCTTGTTATGTTGCCCACGTATCCTCTCCTCCCAGTGCAGCCTTTCCTGGCTGGACCTGAATCTGAACCGTACAAAGGATCCAGTGTTGGGCTTTGTTCTGATTTGATGCTCTGCCATACCCATCCTTTTGACATTTGAGCTAATTTTTGCTACCCCCCACCCCCTCCCTTCATGTGGAGTCACTAACAATAGCAGGTGGGTAGGGTCAGTTTATACCCTGTGGTCCTTTTTATACAGTAAAACAAATTACACGGCACAACCGGACGGACTGGTTTTAATGTCAATTCTCCCACTTAAGCAGAATGAAAGTCATGGGGGGGGGGGTATAAGTTGAGTACTGTTCAACTTAATTTTCCGGACTAATGGGTTAACAGATGATTCAGTACAATTGGTTTGTGGTAGCTAGCTCTTGTAAAGTGAATGAAAAAGAACCCACATCATCTAGACACATGGTTGTTGTGAAGCAAACGCCTACAAGCCGACCAGGTGAGGGTGTAACTTCTAAAGCAGGGGGGATATTGGAGCCGCTAACAAAGGGAAGGTTTCAAAGAGTGAGCAGTTTAAGTAGCTCAGAGAGTCATGTTACTGGTTAAGGAGGCGAGTAAAGCTACCAAGGACGCAGCGGAGCACTTAAGTCACACGCTGACCCCCCGGGTCCCAGCGCAGATATCCGACTCTGCGGGGCAGCGCCATCTGCCTCCTCCGACCGGACAGCCGCCTAATCCGAACTGATTTACAATCAGCCTTGAGATGAGTTTATGACCGGCAGCTGGAGCTAGAAGCCCCCCCTCTAAAGATACAAATGGAGAGGAGTGACAGAACGTTTCCTCCTTGACCTCGAGTGGAACGTTTCCTGATAGAAATACTGTACGTACGTACACTGAGCCAATAGCAAAAACACGACAAAAGCTTTTATGCTCTGCCTTATCCACCCCTGGCCAAAATGCTTCCTCTGTCACAATGTGCGTCTATATCTAATTTGATAGGCTTCGCAGGCTAGACTTGGGTATTGTCGGCTCACTGGGAAAGGAGTGGGTGGCTGGAGAGCTCACCGTGCTGGACAGAGCCGCTGGCAGTCCAGACGGCAGACACTAAAGTCTCTCTGCTCATCAGGACAGAGTCCAGGGAGGAGGGACCAAAGAATCCAAGTTTACTGCGAGATGTATGATTTCTACAGACAATGAACTGAGAATAATTTCTACCGTGAGTGCAAAAGTATTCATTGGATTTTAGGTCTGTTTTACAGCCTCTATCTAATCAGTATCAATACATATCGCGATAGACATATGATCAATACCAACAGATAACACATCTGATAGAATATACAGTATTCAATCTATAGCTTATTCACTTCTATCCAGAACTGCACAGCATTCTGGGGAATGTAGGCAGAGGGAAGACTTTACCCGCTCAACCTCTCACTGTCAGCTAAGCAAGTTTGGTGGTATCAACTAACTCACTCAACTCTTTGGTCACCTAGCAACTCACGCACACGTTTTGGTTACCTAGCAACAACTTGTTGAGTAACTTCCACAGCAGCAGTTTCAGTTTTTGCTGCCGAGCCTCATAACTGCTTAAAAATAAAAGACAACAGTGTGAAGTGAAAACTGTGGATAAAAGAGTTGTGTAACGCCAACAGTCTGGCAGTATTTCATATATTTAAAACAAAAAAATGAATCAATAATTATTGATTTCAACTGATTTGAAATGCTTATTCATCATGCATTTTCAGCCATACTCCATGTGCTCTGTCAGGTTTTTCTTAGCCTGTATTTAACTCCTTCCGTCCTTTATTCAATCTGACCAGCTTCCCTGTCCCTGTTGAGATAAAAGCCAACCCTCAGGATGATGCTGCCACCGCTATGTGGCACCAGGGAGAATGTTGGTGTGTTCAGAATGACGATGATCAGTTCTACTCTTCCTCCACATGCAGTAGAAGAGTACAAAATGTTCAGTTTTGCTCTCGTCTGACCAGTCTACATCTTTGAGCTCATTTTATAAACAGGATTTCTGCTCACGACAGTAAGGGTGGCTGAACAATAAATGCATATTCCACTTGTGACATTTTGTTTATTTCTCTTCCGCGGTGTTGTTCGGTCATACAAAACTCCAATAAAATACATTGAAGTTTGTTTTGGTAACATGCCAAAAATGTGAAGACATCCAGGCGTTGTGAAAACATTAGTAAAACTAATTTTCTGCAGTAGATTAGCTAAAAAATATATAAATTTAAAAACTGTTTCCATTAAAAAAAACAAAAAAAAACAACAACATTGGGGAATTTGCCTGCATAAAAGTGCAATCATTAATCAGTGAGTACCATAAATGAATAAATGGTCAAGAAATAAAAATACTGAAGCATTCCATAATGAGTAATATAAGCTCCGTGGATCTGTATTCCCAGCAAAAAAACCAGAAAAAAGAAGCCAACAAGGAGGCAAAGAAAACAGTAGGAATATGTGGAGCTGGCATGACTATTTAAGCATAATAAGCAACCCTAGAATGGAAAGTGATGCCCAGTCCCCACTAAACCAGAAATAACTGGAAGCAGTTCAAGATAAATATGTCCTTCTGGAAAAAATAACTTCAACAAGCCCTGAGAAGGACAGAAAGAGGTAAACATAGAACCAGCTTTTGGATATTTGCCTGACGTAGCGCACATGTCTCACACCGACTGCACAGGAGACCATGACTCCAGGAGGTGGGGCTGATCAGAATGACCATCACATCTGATATCATTGGTGTGCATCAGACTTTAACGTCCAGTTTTATAATAATGGATGTTTCTGTCAGCGCTGTGTGTTTGGATAACTCCTTTTCCGTTGCAGAGAAACACAATGAGAGGAGACAGGATGGGAGATTCAGCTGTTGCCGTCACAGAGCTGCAGGGACTTCCGTTAACTCTTCAGGAAACCAAAAAGCCGCTTCGGGATTTGCTCTGTCGCAGGGTACGTGCGGATCTGACACTTCCACTGTCGCAGAGAGTTTGTTTTAAGCGTAATTTCAGCGGCTTGTCCAACTCCGGGGTAAGGTCTCGCCGAACCGAAAGCGACGGAGCGGAGTGTGAGAAAACACGGCCCCCCTTTCTTCAGAGCGGACACCCGATCGGCCTCCTCGCTCTTTGGCGAGGTAACCCAAACCGGGCGAGGATAACAAAGCGTGCACACACAGAGATGCTGGAAGGAGGGGACAGCAGCGAAGCACACACTACCAAGCCAAAAGACACAAGAAACAGAGAGCCTCACTCATTGTGACGCTGGGCCTTCTGTACAGACATAAGCAGGATTAAGAAACAATGGTGTAGGTGTTTTTGGGAAAATACAGGACAAGAAGGGGGAAAAAACCACCATCAGAGCACGAATCAAAATAAAACCACTTCATAATTTCTGATTAACTCCCTGACCTTTCACTACAAAGGTAAAATGCATAATGCAAAAGCATCTAAGACTTTATATTCATTGTAATCACACAGAAGAAAAAAAAAGATCCTCAGATGTCTAAAAGTCATGTTCAGCACCTAAAGGACTGTTTCTAAAAAAAAGTTACGTAAGGAGAGGACAAATAAAAGGTAAAATGGCTCAAACTTTCCCTAAACTGCGTCCGTCTCAAATTACGGGCTGCTAAAACAATGTTATATCAAGAGCTTACGTTGCCAGGTTTTCTGTCCTCCGCTAGAGGCAGCCTGAGCGCTCTCCACTATGAACCTACGGCATGTCTCCTCGTCTCCGATGTCTGAGTCAGGCTGCTAAGATAAATAACTTCCAATCTCTTCTTTTCAACACAACCAAATGGACACCAAAAACAACAACAGGAAGGTGGTGAAATGCAACTTCCAGTTCATAAATCAACAACCTCCTCTCAGAGCCCATTTGCTACTCGGTTTGTTAAACTGGTGATGCAGAAGCGATAAGCAGCAATGATAAGTTGGTCCAAACTAAAAAAAACAAAAAAAACAAAAAAAACAATTATCATCACAGGCTTCTTTGAAGGCTAATCCACAAAAGTAACAGATAAAGACTCCTGCAGGGTCCATCTGAAGCCAGAGAGTTTTCAGACGCTTCGAAAGATCCAAGAAAAAAACATTTGTTCACATCTTCTGATCTGTTCTTGAAAACAAATGTGACGTAAAACAGAGCAGCTTAAAAATTTGACATTACTGTTCAATACTGGATGATTTTCTTTCACATAATTTCTGCCTGATCCAGCACATAAAACTTTATTTTTATTTAAGTCTGACTTGTTGATTCAGATCGGCACTTTTTTTGGAATCACTGTAACTCGTTACAGCGAAAAAAAAAAAGTTTAATCCGATTCAAGTGGTAGTTTTGAATCCATCAGCAAATACAGAAGTGACAAGATTATTCTCACTTATAGGGAATATGTTCCTAACCTTTATTTGATTTTATTTTTATTTTATGAAGCTCAAAAATGTGTACACTCTTACTTAAACTTTTCATCTACTACAACGAGTTCCTATATTTGACAGACTGCCAATAGAACAGGGGTGCCCAATATGTCGATCGCGATCGACCGGTCGATCGCAGAAAGGTTTAGAGTCGATCTCGGCAGGTGACAAACTGAACGCCGCCAGGACGCTGAGACCAGGACTTCCTCTTCTGATTGGCTTATCAAAAATATTCACTAAGATCCTAAACGTTTGTAGCTTCATTAAAAAAGAATAATTATAAAAAGTCAACGAAACATGTTAAAATTAATAATCTCAGTAATTATTGTTTCAACAAGGTGTTGCGCAATTCAGTGCGTTTCAGTTCCATTAAAAAAAAGGAGAAAAAAAAGCGACTCAAAGACCGACTGACGAGCAGAGCAGGAGTTTAAATTAGCTACTCAACCACCGCTATGTTCATGAGAGGCTTATTAATAATCGAGAAATAAATATCAAGCCTGGAAACCTAATATCGTAACAGACTGAATGTTGTGTTTTTAATGTAATCTTTGCTCAGCTTGCGGGGCGCAGGCGGTTGCCACGGCAATGGGAAACGACAAAGAGAGAGAGAGAGAGAGAGAGAGAGAGAGAAACAGAGAGTAAAAAGGTAGGAGTGGTTTTGAGTTGTTCGTCTGTTCGGGTTGTTTTACCTTTGTTTACCTTTGCTGTGGCTCATCACACCTGCTGTAGTTTCTGAACGTTCAATAAATGACAAACTTGGACT
>NW_015113345.1:122112-123745 GCF_001443285.1 Poecilia latipinna
ATTGGCTTATCAAAAATATTCACTAAGATCCTAAACGTTTGTAGCTTCATTAAAAAAGAATAATTATAAAAAGTCAACGAAACATGTTAAAATTAATAATCTCAGTAATTATTGTTTCAACAAGGTGTTGCGCAATTCAGTGCGTTTCAGTTCCATTAAAAAAAAGGAGAAAAAAAAGCGACTCAAAGACCGACTGACGAGCAGAGCAGGAGTTTAAATGAGCTACTCAACCATCGCTGTGTTCATGAGAGGCTTATTAATAATTGAGAAATAAATATCCAGCCTGGAAACCTAATATTGTAATGGACTGAATGTTGTGTTTTTAATGTAATCTTTGCTCGGTTTGCGGGGCGCAGGCGGTTGCCACGGCAACGGGAAACGATAGAGAGAGGTAGGAGTGGTTTTGATTTGGTCGTCTGTTCGGGTTGTTTTACCTTTGTTTACCTTTGCTGTGGCTCATCACACCTGCTGTAGTTTCTGAACGTTCAATAAATGACAAACTTGGACTGATTACCTCGTTATTTGTGAGCATACGTCACAACAAACATCAAAGGGCAAATATATTTCATTAAGTTTTAACAAATTCTACCACGATAATTATGTGAAATTAAATTAATTATATCCTGACTTCAGAAGATTTGCCTATACCTTTACTGGGCTCTTTGGTTCCTCCTATCAGTCTGTAGTTTCTCATATTGAGGTCATCAACCCAAATTTCAGATCTACCATGACTGACCAACAGCTGCTGGCCTCAGGTTTGCAACCAGCTTCTGACTGAGAAACCAGCAACCTCCTCCCAGTGTCAGAATCTCACTGAGGAAGAAACTGGATTAGGTTTTCTGTCACTTTATTATTTCTGCTATAACTTATGTATATTTGCATATAAAATAAGTCAATAGAGTTTAATTTGCAATTTTTATGTCTTTGTGTCATGAGGTAGATCTCAGGCGGCTGGTGAGAGAAAAAGTAGATCTTGCACTCAAAAAGTTTGGGCACCCCTGCAATAGATCAACGACAATCAAGGAAAAAACTCTCTGCTTCTTCTTCTTATCTACCTAATTCATTCAGAGATAAAAAAAAAACAAAAACTAAGAACCCTTGTTGAATGAGGTAGTTGGCTCTTTATAAACTTTGGTATTGGAAGACGTCTGCAAAGACGGAAACTTTTTACTGTCAGCAAAAGAAGTGAAAAATGTGATTCCTGAACAAGTGCTGAAAAGCCAGTGAGTAAAGGATTATCAACGAAAGGATAATGATTTTTCCAGATCTTGACTCAGTTCTTTGTGTCATTATTTCCCTCCCACCCCCCATTTCTTGAAACAGGATTTTCAGAAAATATGTTGAAAGGAAAGCCAAAGTGACAAAAAAGAAAAGCTTTAGAAATTTTGTGGAACTAAGCTAAAGTCTACTTTGGAAGCTTTGAAAATCTCCTTAAAAGGGAAGTACAGTCACAGTCAAAGTAAGTATTGAGTCTAAATTCTTTTGAGACGAAGTAGCAAATCTTTCACCTACAATTTTTCTATTTTGATTTCAGAAATGTCCAAATTAGAAATTTTTACCCTAGAGAAGTGAGCTTTTGGAGTGCAGTTAGGCGTACATCCTGCTTGTTCTCAGTGTCCAAGCAAGCCTCAGG
>NW_015113345.1:127555-156378 GCF_001443285.1 Poecilia latipinna
TAACAACAAAAAAAACAAAAAAAGAGCAAAAAAAAAAAAAAGTGGGGGGGGGGGGGAAACTCTAGCAATTTGTCAGTGTCTCCCTTTTTTGTAAACTCAGCAACTCGGAGCAGGAATACATACAATTTTTTTTTTTTTGATAAGATAAACTTGTGGTAAGGGAAAACAGACAAGTGTGAATCAACAAGCAGCAGCTGACAAAGCTTGGCCAAAACGCAGGAAAATGGGGTAAACAGCTGGTGTAACCGTGAAGTCACACTTTTACGCTTTCTAAATGTAAAACACAGAAAGTGACTAATATATTTCTAACTATAGCGAGTCACCCGCCTGATTATTCTGATATCATGTGGTCATTACACTGAATATCTCATTATCACCTAAAATATAAAGTGCAATAAGCCAAAAGAGGAAGAGCTTTGTGAATGAAACTTAACTTGTACATACAAGGACATGGTTTCCCAATTCCTGCTTAGTCATGGATCATAAATTTTGGTTTCCAAAAACACCATAAAGAGAAAAAAAATAAAGTAGTAAGACACTAAAACTCCTTATAAACTATATCAGACCCGAGTGGTATAGCCCGAGGCAAGAGGGCACCAGGTGGACACACTGATACCTCTGCCTGCCTGGCTGCTCTAAAACCAAATCAACTGTGTGAAATCATCTGCTATAATCTCAGCTGTACTTTGCAGAAGTACACTGACCCCTTCAACTTCTTCAGATTTTGCCACGTTTTACCAACAAACTTCATCGTATTCATTTTTATCATGCTTATTCTTGTGAATTCTTCCAACAAGACAAAAGACACTGGTCGTGTAATATTTGTTTGGACCAATACGGGAATTAAAAGTGTGTCCTGCATTTCTTGTCCACCCCATTTCCTCTGATAATCCGAAATAAAATCCAGTTTGATCAATTCTCTTCAGATATGATTAAGTCGGATGAAACTAAAATGTAATTTTTCTGCCTACATGCATAATACAATGGATTCTGTTTCCCTAGTGTACAATATGGTAGTGGCTGCATCATGCTGTGTGCTCTTCAGCAACAACTGAATTAGGATAAAGCAGATTAGAACGGCTCTAAATCCAATTGATTTAGAACTTGAAAATATTGAACTTGAAAATATTTAGCAGAGCTGAATGAGGAAATGCATTTTAGTTTGAAATCAAGAAAGTTGGTTCCAAAGTACTTGAAAAAGAGGGGCTGGAACAAATACATAGAACACATTTTATACATGTAAATTCCTCTTCACTTCACAACTCTGCTGCACTTTATGTTCGTCTCTGATATAAAATCCCAACAAACAAAAAAGTTTGTTGCGTCATGAAAAAAAAAATAAAAATAAAACTGAAGACGGGCAAGATACTTTTGCGAAATGCCGCACACAAAATATGTCTTAGTCATGGGAGAAACATTCCCATTTTACTCCAAAACCCAGGCCGAGTCATATCAGGCACAAACCGCAACCACTGTTTGGCAAATGAAAATTATTTTGGATTTATGCTGCTTTTTTTTTTTTTTTTTCGTGCAGCTTAAACGTATTAGTTCCACTTGAGAGGCGGCTCGATTCCCCTCAGACTTGAGCCATAAAGAATCGGTGTCGTCAGACAGAGCAAGAGTCACACTGTCAGCATATCTGACACGGCTGACATAATCTCTTCTTTCGGTAGTTTTCCCACAATCAAAAAACTCTGCAGAAAAAAAAAAAAAAGCAGTCAACACCACAGAGCTGCATGATGAAACTCGGTGACAGAGTTCAGGAGACGGAGCAGAGTCAGACAAATCATTTAGGTTGGTTTGCAGTGCAATGGAGGGGCAAAATAAAATAAGCAGTGCTGCTCCTAAATATATGTGTGCTGTTGGTGAAGTCATTCTGACCGGGAACAGAAAGGGAAAAAAAAAAAAAAGAAAAAAGCACCAGTTGAAGGGAAATCTTCCCTCTCGAGTTCTCTCCTCCGACCTTCAGCTGAAACCGAGACGCAGGATTCATGTTCGTCTCTCATCTCGCATCACTTTCATAAGACACGATCATATGGGGAAAGTTATAATTGTGGTAGAAGTCCAGTAAAGGTGAAGTTGGGGAAAATAAACATTACTGAGGTGAGGCTACAACTTCAGAATTTAGTTGAAAGAAGGGAATCTGTCAGCGGGATCAAGGTAGTCATCTAAAGCTCGGTGAAGATCAGCTTTACATTAGCAGGAAGCAGCAGCAGCACGGTTCTTATTACCCAGTGAACAAACCACAATGATAGAAACAATTTCCCCTGTAAAATGAGAAAAATTCCTTTTTCCAGCCACAAGCCGAGGTAGCACAAAAGAGAGGAGAAGGAGCAAGTCGATGCCTTTAGCACATGTTGCTGTTTAGAGCAAACCAAAGCATTTTATTAGCACACCACATGAAGTAGTCATATATGCTAACTCAGGGGTCCCGCCCCTCCTCCACTCCTGAGCGACCCTGCTAAAGTCATTAGAGCGGGGATATTACTACGCCGGGGAATGGCTGCTGCAGCCATGACATCATCAGGGGCTGCTGTCAGTCCAGTGATGCCGGGCGGGCGCAGTGCCCGAGAGAGAGGACTCATCTGTTTGCACCGACAGTTAGAAACACAGATGTCTGAGTGAAGCGGCCAAGAGGTTAACTCTGGAGGAGACCCGTGGCTCGGGTCGAGGCTTCACAACACCGGCCTTTATGGAGAGGTGGCAACAAGCGGCCATTGTTGAATGAAGGCGGTCAGAGCTAATCGATAGACAGACGCAGAACAGTCCAGGACGATCCTGGAGGGAAACCAGTTGGACGTTACGTTCGACATCAGACCGGGTCAGACGTAGACCCGTCACGATAAACTGCCGGACGGTAAACTGTCCCCGATAAATGATAATATTGTAGTTTTGAGGCCATTTTCAAGTAATACTACGGTAATGGCACAATAATGCCAGAACGTGTTCTCAAAGATTCATAACCTTTAAATTCTAATGAATGTTTGACACTGGAACTGGAAGACATTTAAAATATCCACAATAAAACAGAACAACAGAACCAACAATTAAAATGAATTACGAAATCTTTGTAAACAAAACTGTCTTTAAAAAAAAAAAGAGGTTAGTTGAGACCAAAGCACCAAAATGTACACCAGCTTGGGTAGAAAGAGAGAGAGAAAACAGGAAAACAGCAAATCATGCAAATGGAAATAATTGAGATAATTTTATTTTATCAGGTCTAGTCAGATTTCACAAGCAGAACAGCTACAGAGCCACAAAGGAACAATTTAGAACAAAGCATATTTAGGCGTTGGAATGGCCCAGTCCAAACCCAGAGACTCTGAAGCTTTATTGCTCCCGAAGCTTTTTGAGACACTTCTATATCCCAGTTAGACATTTTAAATGGACCATTAGTGGGACGATCTACCGCCACCAACATTAAGAAAAGCCCATCATCACGTCCTCCTGATGAGATCTGATGACTTGTGATGCACATTTATCTCCAAACAGTACGTGAACAGGGCAGGGAGAGAGGACCATTGTCTGATAAGGGCTAAAAACATACAGCCATGTTGCTCTTTCCCACAAAGTAAAGGAAATCTGGAGCTATTACAGGGATAAAGCGGGGCGGGGTTCTGGAGGCTGAAGAGCATTTCCCCACTCTCAGCTCAGAGCTGAAATGTTGAGTCTACCGACTCGCGCGCAGAAATCATCCGCCGCTCCGCACGGCTGAACATAATGACAGAGATCGTCTTTGTGCTGCAGGGAAGCCAGACGGCTACATGGCTGCTCTTGCTTCAGGCAGGACGCGTGTCGATGAAGCCACTTCCAGGCTTTCTCCGAGGGAAATGCACCTCGCAGAAAAACTGTTGAACTACGACGCGTTAAAACTGTCTCACTGTAAAACGTCCAACCCTCTCACAGGAGTAATCAGCATGTGGAGCACGAGATCTAAGATGTTGTAATAGTGTACAGTGCGGTCTATAATTATCTTACTGCTGAGACTCAGCGACTGACTGACTGACTGACTTCTTGCTGCGGAGGGTTTGATTCAGAGGCTGCCGATAACCGTGGCTTTTGCCCAAACTCGTGGCGGGTCTGCGAGTGTTCTGCAGCGACGCTACATGATTTAAACGAGGGAAGTTTTTCGCCGCCTGCAGTTCTAATTAAACTCTTAAAAATGCGAGAGCAAAGTGCGAGGCGTGGCCGGAGTGAACGAGGAGCCTGAAATGAGCAGTTGAGAAAAAGAAAAATTGCCACGTTACATATGACAAATAAACACCCGGCGGGGAGGGGGGTGTTGTCTCTGCATGGGGAAGACACTGGAACTGTAAACTTATATTGTTAAGGTTTGTGTCTGGAAGGAAAAACAAAAAAAAGTCCTAGAATACAGGTTAATCATAGGTCTGGGAACAATGTGGTTTGACAACGACATCCTACTGGACAACAGAAGACCACATGAAGATCTGTTTCCGAGATTCAAAAGCAAAGGACGGGGGGAAAAAAAGCATCAACTCATTGGAGGCTTTTTTTTTTTTGTTGTCGTTTTGGGTTTTTTTTTTTTGCAAAGACGCTGTGTTGACACAGGGGTAAAGCACAACCCAAATATGGAGGCCTTCGCCCTCGATGCGGTCGTCACAGGTTCGAGTCCTGGCCTGATGACCCTTGTCACATGTCTTCCCTTTCTCTCTCTCATTATCCACCTTCCTGTTCAACCAATCTCAAATAAAGGCTACTAGAGCCAATTAAATCTTTAAAAAAAAAAAAAAGTAAAGAAAAAAGTTAAAGTGTTGTTGTTTTGTCAGTGAGTCAAGGGCAATTTATTAAAACGACCCAAAATGACAGATTTAAATGGTCTATTCTCGAGTGTTTCAGTATGACTGCTTACTGACTTTCCAGGCAGACAATGATGCTTGAAGACGATTGTCACGCGAGCCAGCTTTAACTCTTGTGACACAAACGCTTGAATAAATGACTTCAACCCACCTGTTTGAAGAGGAGTTGGGGGAAAAAAAAGACTGCTTTCCCCCCCCCACACACAAGATCAGAAAATAAATAAAAGCAATGAATTAAGCAGCCAAATACTATTTATAAAAATAAGCTTTTAACACCAAGACCGATATTAATTTTACTTTCATAATCTGAATAAGATGACTCAAGTTCAGAATAAAAGGAACTAACAGAAAAGGCAAAAAAAAAAAAAATCATGGCTGAACGTGGATGTTGCAGCTAAAAGCATCGGGGGTTTTATCCCCGAAAAAACTCCCACTGACCGTTTTAAGTTCAAATACAAAAGTTGCAAGTGCAATTCCCACAGAACATTTCAGACAAAAATGTCTAGCCGTAGCAGTTGCTAACCCAATTGCCCCATACAGATGAGGAAACACAAAGCCGTGAGATATCAAGCTTTCAAAACTCCCTTCTATAATGAGTAATAAAGATCAGACGAGTAAAAGCCCCGGACAGTGTCGTTTCTTTGGCCTAATGTGACTGTCTCAATCTGTCACCCTCACTGTGTTGAAAAGTGATAGAAGTGGCTTCTGAGTATGTGTGTGATAATTATAAGAAAGCACTCAGAGGAGGCAGCAGCAGCAGCCTGATGTGGAGTGAAGGAGGAAAAAGGGGAGGGGAGAAACTCCTCGGGTGTGGGAGTTTTGGGGGAATTCAGAAAATGTTGCTCTCAGATGCTTTGCCTGCCTTCAGCGAGAAAACTAAACCAAACAAAGGCCTTGATGTTCTCCATCAAGGATTTCCAGAAATCCCCCCCCCCCCCCTCTGCTCGCAGTGTTGAGAATGTCCCTCAGCCTGCTCCCAGCGGGCTGCAGTTGCCGTTTCAGCTACAAGGCTCCGTTTTCTGACTTTTTTTTGGGGGGGGGAGACAAAAGAACCGCAGGAGAGGAAAAGGAGGGGAAGGTGGGGGCAGCAGGCAAAAAGTGAGGGGCGGGACAGCACAAGTCTGTTCATTTAATGATGGGCCATAAAGACGCTGATGCGTAAACACAAACACACTTTAAGCTAGTTAAGAAATCCGCAATGATTAACTTCTAAAGGATGCACCACTCACACACTGCGAGCGAGGAGTGGCTCAGCAGATGTAGTCAAAATAATAACTAGGGAAGACCGTACGATATAGAAAAATAAATAGCCCGTGTTCATTCTGACTTACCAAAACAATGGCAAACTTCTCCTCCAGCTCGGTGGGGTCAGGCATGGGTACCTTCAGAGGCATGATGTGATGCTTCATCTCCGACTGGCCGTCAACACTCTCCACGTTACCCATTTTACCCTCCTGTCAACGTGAAACGTCCAAACTTCTCAGCTTTCTTCTTCTTTTTATCTCTCCGTTGGTGATAATCCACAGTGAGGCTAAATATTTCCCCCAAATTCTCCAGCTTTCTTTACGGCTTTCTCCACATAATCCACTTCTTTCGCGAGTAAAACTCGACTCACAACGCGGTAGTTTCCTATCACTGTCCCAATAAGTGCCATTTACCGTTAATCAAGCTAGCGATAAAAAACAACAAAAAACAATTCAAAACTTCCCACAAAAACGCAGCTTTCTTTTCCAAAGTGAAATATCAGATTCAACCGGCCAATCCATCACTCCAAAAAAGCAACTCCTTCCTCAAAGCGGTAGATAAAGTGTCCTTTACTGGCCGACAGTAAGTTTTTCAAGCTGCTCAACTTTTCTTGGCTACGCTGCGTTTCCATTCATTATTGTTGTGTGATCCTGATTAAGCTGTTCGCGTCGCATCCACTCAGAGGGCTGGGTTTCTTGTTTTCCCCGCCCCCGCAGAGACTACTCTTGCTCCCATTGGCTGGAGAGGCGTCAGTCATTCAATCGTTTTCACATCTGTAGGCACTTGACGCCCAGCCGTTGAAAGTGCAGCTGGATGTAGAAGTTAAAGGTCTACCAGCACTTCGCTGCCATCTTGTGGCCAAGCAGGAGTATGGCACGAAAACAAACCAAATATATTTTTATTTAATTTCCTCATTACTTCGACAATTTTTCGGTTTGTGAAAATGCAAGAAAACGGTACATGGTTTTCAAAAATATTTTATAATGTATCAGTTCACTTTGATAACCTTAAATAGTGTACCTAATTGTTTTAATCACCTAAAAGAAAATAAACATTCCCCACTGTGTGTAATTTAATTTTAGGACAAATGCAAACAATTTGTTCCCTATTAACAGTTTTATAAAGCATATTAATGTGTTCTGAGTTGGAAAAAAAAGAACTGAAGGGCTTTGATTCATGAGTGCAAACTTTAATCAACAAATTTAGCAAATGCACAACGATATGTTCCAAGTATGCTAGCTGGAGCACAGCTGCACAGTTCAGAGATAGTACAATAATTTTCTTTCCTGCTCCACAAATTACCTCTTTGTGTCATTTATAAACAGTGGTGAACATTAGCATGGTCTTTATTTGCGCAGCTTGAAAAATTCTAGTTTCACTGAAAGCATCGATACACCAAACACTTACACACAAAGAAGCATTGGTTGCTGTAACACCACCACTCTGTAAAGGTTGGTCTTTCTAAAAGCACAGTGATTTAGACTCAGCTTACAGCATTGCACCTTTGTTTTAGGAGAGAACGTAAAGGTTTGTAATACTCTGCTTTAGAAAAGTCACATATAGGACATATAAAACTTCATGTTAAACACATAAACACAGACAAATTGTGCACAGTTTTGTAATACTTAAGGCAATAATATAAACATACATAAACAAAGTAATATTTGGAATAACTTTAAGACTGAAAAATATAACATTTAAGGAACATTCTCCGTTGTGTTGAAAATTGTAAATCAACGACACAGTTTTGCCACAGCTTAAGGCATTTGAAAAAAATAAAAAAATAAACGCAAAGAGCATGGGTGCATGTCCTAAAGCACATATACCACAGGTTTGTCATGCAACACGGTTGCATCTTTGTCAAATATCCAACAGGTGAAATTATCTGCTCATGCAGAAAAGATTCTGTAAATTCAATGGCTTGAGAGTAATGAGCTCTGTGTCATTTTTCTTCCAATAAATACTGATGGTTTGTGTTTCCGTGACACAAATGTTTTCTTTTTTGTTGCAGTGACGGTGTAATATTTCATTTAAGCTGAATTACAAATGCACAAATCACAGAGCACAGAAGCAACACAAGGCTTATGTTAAATTGTACCAGAAACTGGATTCTTCTAGGTGCTTTCTGCTACTAGATCATACCTGAAAAAAAGAAAAAGGAAAATGCAAGTTTATATTCCCAGAAGCAACACAAGTGATTTTATGCAACATTTGTTAACTTAAATAATACATTATTAGTTATATGAATACATTTGTTATTATGTTTAAATTACTAGTAAAACATCTGTCTTTTTTTTACCATTGTGTGACACCAGCCTTGAGATCAATTTGGTCCAAATCCACCTGTAACTGAGGGGAGGGGAAAAAGCAAAAATAATCATGTTGGTAAAAGTAAAAAGAACTTATACCAAACTGCAGTTCTGAATGCGAGCTGATCAAAAGTACCTTGCCAATGAGCTCCTTCTCTCGGCTCATGAAGGAGCCACTGTGCTTCACAGATAAATCCAGTCTTTTCTGCATTGACTCCTCCAGAGTAAAATCAAAGTCAAACCTGCAAGAGTGACAGCGATAGAATGCAAATGTCACTTCTAGCTGTACCACCATTATTTTTTTTTTCTTTTTGCCATTTGTCTCACCTCTCATTGAACTCTGGGTTGAGGTCCCTCTTCTTTGTGGTGGTTCGTCTCTTGGTTGTGGCCTTCTTGTCAGGCAGCAGGACAAAAGAAACGTACGGGTCGGCACCGTCCTTGGAGCAGGCTGCCAGGGCTCTGCGGATGTACAGAGATCCCATTCTTTTCTGCAACTAGCTCTTCCAAAGGAGAAATCTGATAAAAAAGTTAATAAAATGGTATAAAACCTGCAGGAGTGAACAATGATGAAAAGCCTGTTTTCGTCTGCAGAGTAGCCGATGGTGAGCTTCACTTGGCCGGCTGAGTTTCCGTTATCCGCGACGCTGTGGACAAAAAGACACAAATCCATCATTTCTGCTAAGCATTTTTTAAGAAAGCAAACATGCTGTGCATGTTACACAGTCCTGTGTCTAAGTTATGAAAAACACCGTCTTCAAGCCAGGTTTGGGACAAATATGAAGAGAAAAACTATGTTTGACGTACATGGCAAATCCACTTCTGTGCTTCAGGTCAAGATGGGAAGGATCCCATCTGGGCATGAATTGCTCTACACCTCCTTCTCCAGCTGCTCCAGGTGTGCCACGACAGACTGCTAATTGGGTGTCCAATATCTGCAAAATAATCATAAGGAAAAAAAATCAAGCTTCAAGTTTTGTTCAATTGAGTTTATTTAAAAAGACACTAACTGTCAGACAATGTCACCCAAATGCACTTTACAATAAAAAAACAGGTCCAATTTTTATCCAATCCTATGGAGTACAATTCAGCCTAAACCCAATCAGATTGAGATCCATCCACATATACATTCCACTTTATTTAAAATGTGAAGATTTTATAGTTAGCTACACATAAAAAGAATTGTGCACTAGGGGAATTTCTAAGAAAAGGAAAACAAATTTAGTATCTATACTTAATGGCAGGGATTCTGCGATGGGTCCTAATAAATCTACAAACTACACCATGTTGCCAAAAGTATCCACTCATCTCCCTCCACACACATACATCCGATACACTGAGAGACATCCCACTCTTAATCAATAAACAAAATGTTCGGAGGGGTCAAGATCAGTTGAGTTCTTCCACACCAAGCTCACTGATCTTTAATGAGCTGACTGTGTGCACTGTTGCACATTCATGTTGGAGCAGGAACCGGGACGTCCCACAACTATTCCACAGCTGCCTGTTTCTATGCTGAGACGCTCTAATTGATTTCACCTGATACAATGCAGTCAAGCAAGTGGTGTTCTTCTGACAACTGGATTCAATCAGTGAGACTACGTCGCCACTGCCCTATGTCCTTTGACAGCGTCCTTTACATCATCACTTCTGTTGCTTTGTGTTGCACTTGGTGATACAAGTCTTGCTTCTAGCTACCAGGCCATGGAAACCCATTCCATGAAGCTCTACAGAGTTTTTCAACCCTGGTCCTCAAGACACACTGTCCTTAGGCATTTCCCTGCTTCAGCACACATGATGTAAATTGACGGCTGATTGACAGGGTTTTGCTGAATTGCAATCATCTGAATAGGGTCTGTTGAAGCAGAGGAACATCTAACATGCAGGTTGGTGTGGTTTGAGGACCAGGGTTGGGAAAAACTGCTACAGACGCCGTTTTTGAGCCAATCTGAAGGCCGCATGACGCTTGGAGGTCTGTAGCTACTGACTCAGTATCTTCTGACTCCACTCTTTTTACATAGACTACCACTTCATGACTGAGCTGCTTTCCAATTGCTTCCCTTCCTTGCAACGCCACAAACTAAGTGGAATGCTTAGTTGATATTTGAGAGCTATCTGTTCCTTGACAAATACGTATAGCAGCAGTCAACATAAATGCTGGAATTTATCCACCTGTGTCCCCTGAAGTGACTGAAATATTTGATTTCAGGTATTTGCAGGGATGACTCAATGCCTTTGACAGTAAGCTATATTTATAAAGGACATTAGTTGTAAGACATTAGCTATAAGCGGGAAAATAGATAATCAGGCTCCAACGCATAGCTCTGTAATCACATTCATTACGTTGGGGGTATTTACAGGAAGACTGTTATTAGACAAATAATACACTGCTGGTGCTACGTCAAGAAGGGGCTAACCATGACACAGATAGCGAACACAAGAAGCATTTACCGTGGTACTCAAACAACTGCAACTGAGTGTAAACTGTGAATAAAAACAAAATTCAAAGTCATTTGCAACAGATTTCCACCAGTGTGGCTCCAGTGTTGTGCTGAACCTAGTTCTACTTTCAAAAGTCACAGTTTGACATGAACTATAAAAACAAATCTGTGCCCAGCATCAAGAGTTCTTTAAGTGTGCAGTAATCTTCACAAAACAATTCTCCATATTTTAGCTGCATTGTCACGTAAGCATCTGTGAGGCCAATTAATATTGATTACGTGACAACAATTAATTCTTCGGATAGGGCCAATATTCTTAGTGCAATTTTGAAATAGAACAGAGTTATCCTTTCGGGTATAACAGTGGAAAGTAAAAGGGAAGAGGAAGCGCAAGAGTTCCTCAAGCTCTAAAAGGTTTATAGCAAATGGTGTTCAGTTGTGGTTTCCCACGTACAAACCACTGCTAACCCTGCTTAGTTTCTCTGAGCAGAAAAGCGCAGGCTTTGGCTGTTCTCCAAATTCTTCAATAATTAAATCAATCCACACAAATCGCTATCGTATAACTAGCAACCTGTTTAGTTCCTAATAGGTTGCACAGGTTGCTTTTAAGATCAGAGCAGCTAAGAAAGACGTTTCTGTGGTACCTTGAGAGTGACTCTCAGCAGTATCTGACTCTCTGGCAGTGCTCCATCCAGACTGAACCATTGGTCCAGCACCAAGCCTGACTCTGACAGCACCTCCCTCAGAAGGACAGTCAGGGACCCAAGAGTCTGGCCCCAGCTGTGAGAAAGCTATGAAAAAAAACAAGTGAAAAGACATCAAACTTTGAATATGTCTTTGTGAAACATCAGATCAGAAGCAAATATGGCCATCATGACCCATTAGCATTTTCTCTCACCTTCACTGTGAGCGTTTCATCTCTCGGGTCACGAACCAAAAAGTGAAACGCCTCATCCCATCGAGGAGATGTGGATCTCTCGCAGACCTGTGAGAAGAACCAAAGGAAACATTTACAGCTGTCCGTTGTGTTTGCTCTACACAGTTAGCTCAAACTAAATGTAACTACCTTGGTTTTGTATGAAACATTCTTAAGTGTGACCTCTACTCCAGCCTTTGGCTCCTTTCCATTCTTCTTCAACTGAAACCGCACAAAACGTTTTTAAAGGGTTAAAAGTAACCTGCAGCTGACTTTCTGAGTTTTATGCAATGCATCAACACTTTAACGAAGAACAAACCCCCCTGGGGCTACGATCTCACCGGCAGGCCATGGGCACGCTCCACGTACACAAACAACACAGCCGCAGATGGCACAACCTTGTTTTGGTATGACTGTTGGGACTGATACTGCAATGCCTGCAAAGAAAGGAAAAGGATGTCACTGTTAGTGGCTAAAGTTTGCTGCATACTGACTGTGAACAGAGGGACGTTGAGAATGAAAATCGATGTAAAGTACCCTAAAATAGAAGTTCACTATCTTCCCTTTATTTATATCCTGTACATCTTTTGAAACTACCACACCATAAACTGAGCTCCTTCCTGTGGGTTAAATGTTTTTGTTTTTTCTTTGCAGTGGAAACCAAAATCCTCTTTGGTTCGTGGTTGTTATAGAGCTGGTGCAATGATAACCAAAATGTAGTGCCTTTGTGCAGTGCGGTATTCACCCCCTGGGGCGTCTTACACTTTTTATTGGCTTTACAAATCAATCATAAATAACAAATTGTGGCTTTTTTTCTTTGGACAAATAAAATTGCAACAAAAATATTTAATGTCAAAGTGAAAACCACTTAAAAGAATAAGTGACTGCATATGTCAGTATTTCATAGATGTTCCTTTAGAGAAAGGTTTGTGTGGATAGATCTCAATCAGGCTGCAACATCTAGACACTGCAGTATTATGTCGTAAGACACTGGACATCATGAGAAAAAGAGATATTAAGTACATATCTTACCTGCTCCAGTCTCGGTAGCTCAGTCACTCTGGACAGCCACTCCATCACCAGGTGAACTCGACCTGATTTTACATCATTAAGAGTGTACCACTAGAAAAACAATCGAACAAAGTCAATGTGGTATGATCAGAAGTGCGTTGCAAAGTATTAATGCCACCCCATTTTTTTTTTTTTTTGTGTCTCATAAGGTTTCTGGGAGATATTATGTGACGGACCAACGCAGAACGGTGCATAATTGTAAAGAGGAAAGGAGAAGGATACACAGCAGTGCTCATCTAAAAACTGCATGGTGAGTGTTTGTTAAGATCAATTTTTAAGTCTTTCAACAGATTGTAGATTTAGGTCTTAATTTTGACTGGACCACTCGAACATTTAAATATGCTTTTATCTATTCCATTTCATTGTAGCTTTGCTTGAATGTTTCTACAGAAATAACCGCTGAAGATAGCCACCAGCCTCGCTGCATTGATCAGCGAGTATAGACAATGGATGGCTGGAGAAAAAACCATTCATGCTATTCCCTCTAATTCCCAATCGTACGCAACTTTGTGTCTGTCCTCAGACACAAAGTTGCAGATGGGGTTTGCTAACTAGGCCAGAAAGTTACATTTTTGTCTCATTTGACTTGTGAAAGAGTCACTACTTAGCACTCCTTTATCCTCCAGAAAAACCGTGGGCCTTCTGGCTGCTTCTTAGATTAATGCTCTGCTTTTCAAGGCCTGTCATTTTAGGTGGATAGACACGTAGGTTTACAGTCTTGCCATATTTTTTTCCTATTTCAGATGATACACTGAAAAGAGCTGTGTCAGATTTTCAAAGCTTTTTTTTAAGCCAAACATTTTATGTATACATTTTTTTGTAAAACTTGTTAAAAACCATGTGTGTGTGTGTGTGTGTGTGTGTGTGTTTTCTTTCACTTTATAATTGTGGGCTACCTTGTGTTGGTCTATCACTTAAAGTAAAATACATAAAATATACTGAAGCTTGTGACTGCCACAAAACAAAATGTTAAAAAGTTCAATACACTATAATTTTTTTTATGTAAACTGTAGATATAGATGACAACATGGGTTAAATCTATCAGATTAATTTCACACACCGTGTCAATGAACTGGGCGCTTATGATGTCTCTTAGGTTAAGCTTGAACCTGCAAGCACAGCATCCAATCAAAAGTTTGCTCTCCATTTCCATACATTTAGTTAAAACTCATAAATAAAAGCGACAGTTTACCGTCCAAGGAAGTCATCCTGATCAATGTCCTTATCAAACAGCTCAAACTGGACCTCTTGACCTGGAAGCTGGGTCAAAATCACCTAAGCACACAAAAATGACACTTAGAGCGTTACGATTTTATTAAATCAACAAAATAACTGATTGTTCTAGCAAAATGTTCTAAAAAAGAAAAAAAAAAAAAAAAACCTCATAAAGTTCATTCCAGACAGGATTGAGATTCTCTTTGATGGTGTGGCTGCGGAAAGTTATACCAGCGACACGGATCTTGACGTAGGGGTCACTCTTTCCTTTCACCATGCCCCCCATGAAGTTGTCCTTGGCTATCAGGTTTTGGGCCTCCACCAGATGGATTCGTAACACTCCCTGAATGCATCAGAGCAACAACATTTCTCTCTTACACCAGGTCTGCGAGAGCACTACACTTACCCCATCTTGAGAAAACGGTTTATGTTTACCTCGGTTCCAAACTCTGGGTCAGGGGTGGTGTTCTGTGGTCGCGATGGCTGAGGCTTAGTTAACCCGCCGGGCCCTGCAGAGTTCTGGTTCGATGTGACGTCTCCCTGACCCAGTCCGGATCCCGAGCCTGAAGGGGGTGGAGACGGAGTTGTGGGAGAGGCGTCATCACTCAGCCACAAAATCTATCAGGGAACAGAGGGAGGCTTGGTTGAGCAAAAAAAAAAAAAAGCCAAGGCTGAAGTGGGTTTGTTAGTGCATATTCAATTAAATGAAGTCTCTGTTTTGTTTTGTTTTTCTACTTAATCTACGACATAATCATGTATTTCTGTCCAAATTGGATTTCATTTCTGCCAATAAAAGATGGTTAATTTGATATTTTCAACCAAGTTGGTTTTGGTCTTCCTGTTACATTTGCCTTTTATTTTGTGCACAGGCAAAACAACGGGAGAAATACGAACCCTCAGAACAATTTTGGCGTAGAGGCGGCTGGCTGAATTCGAATTTTCCAGTTGGAACCACTGGTCCAAGGTGAGCTCATTGCTTTCCAGGAGGCGGTTCAGAGGAATTGTCAAGCTGCCCAAGGACGACGCGCGGTCATCGTCCTTCACCTGAAACATATTACCAGAGGACGATTTATCAGAGTTTAAAGGATGAGAGTGCAGTTAGTGGATCAGAGGAAGCAAGAAATGCACTGCATATATGTAAAAAGGACTTACCTGGATGTCAATATCTTGTTTGCGAGGATCCTGAATGAAGAAAGTGAAAGCATCCTCCCAAACAGGGCTGTTAGTCCCGTAGCAGGTCTGCAGTGGTGTGAAGCGGACATCCATTAAGCTCAAAAATTGGTCCAGTGTACTAACAATGGTTACAAAGCATCACAAAAGTATCCTTCTCACACATTTTTCACATTTTGTCGCGTTACCACCACAAACTTAGGATTTGATTTAGATAGTGCAGAATTGTAAAACATATAGAAAATGCTTTTAAAATCAAAGAATTAAAAAAAAAAATGGTGGTGTGCTTCTGTATTCAGCCCCATTGAATTAATCATTTAAGGAAACACTGGTTGATCAAGAGGTCTGGGTTTTGACTGGGCCATTCTAAAACATGACATTACTTTAATTCACTCCATTCTAGAGCCGGACGCTGAACATCCACCTCGGCATCGAGTCTTTTGAAGCTTTTAACGGGTTTTCTTCCAGGATTTCCCCATATTTAAGTTTCCTGTCCATGTGGAAAAACATCCCCACAGCATGATGCTGCCATGACCACTTTGTTTTACCACTGGTGCAAACTCCTCAAGTCTATGTGACGTTTGAAGACTGAACAGGATTTTCCTTCCACTTCACAACTGTGCAATACTTTCCGTTGGTCTTTCATTCAAATTCACATATAAAACATAATGAAATAAGTTGTAATGTGACAAAATGTGTGAAAGATAAATTGATATAAAACCATTTTAAAAGATACTGTACTTTTAAAGGTTTACCTTGCTTTCTTTAGTTGTGTCCTGAACAGAAATCTGCACCATTGGGCTTGGATCCTTGTTACCTTTCCTCATCTGCAACATTTTAAGCAAATCGGATTCAGAGATTCAAAGTTTCGGCTCACGGCATGAAGCAGTGACAGCGATGGCTCACAGGCAGCTCGTACGCCTGGTCAAGATAGATGGTGAGGATGGCCGCAGATGGGGGATCAGCTGTCTTTGCTGTCAAGTTCTGGTTCTTCTGAATAACCTGATAAAAAAAAAAATATATATAAATATTACGGTATTTTTTTAAACTCAGTTTCTATATATAAAAAAGAAACAGTGCAGTGTGGCTTCACCTCGCTCAGTCTGTCAGCAGAGGACAGCAGAGAGAGCCACTCCAGCCGCAGGTGAACGCTGCCAGAACCGACGTCCCTCAGATTGAACCACTGCAGGAAAGAGTCAGAAGGCTCATTAAACACACATTTCTCTCAGGAGGCTGATTCGGGCGCTTTCTACGTCCTGCAAAAAGCCCGCAGGTGGTGAGATCACAAGGAGGCACATGGTGTCTCCAGTGTCACATGATGACGGGATTACTGCAGTCTGACTCAGATATTTCTTTTCAGAGCAAGACAAAGCTAATAACTGTATTCTGAGACGCTGCTTCGTTTCTAAAAGCGCAAATACTTACGTCATCCACGATTCTGGCCTTTTTCACAATATCCAGATCAATCTTGGCCCTAGAAGAAAGATGCAAGCAAAACTAATATAAACAGAAAATCAATACATCTTTAAAATATAAAAAAAAGAGTTTAAAAAAAATAAAGTATAAGCTCCTATTTTTTAAGAGAAGCCTGGTCTGAAATAGCGAAAAGCAGTTGGGGAAGTGACATGAGGAGCACACCGAAACAGAGTGAGGATGATTGAGAATGAGTAAGCTACCTCCCCAGGAAGTCATCCTGGTCTGGGTCTTTGTCAAACACTTCCACTTCCAACTCCTGACCAGGTACTTCATGGACAATAACCTGACGTGCACGCACACACACACACACACACACACACACACATTCGCACACACCGAAGGACAAACACCAAACCAATAAAGACATAAATATAGATAAAGCAGCAAATGGCATAAAACACAAGCAATGCAAACAGAATCACAATGGTAAAGAACACTTCACTGGTGCGCCTAAACAGCTGAATAATTCAGGATGTAGATTTCAGAACGCGTCCCTGAGCACAAGCAGCGTCTTATCTCAAAAACAGCCGCTTCCTGTTGCCAAAGAAAGACGATTAAAATCTTCACAGCGTTGTTTGCGGCAACAGGAGCGCACCGACTATAAGAGACTTAAGTTAAATCCTTGACAAAGCAGAGACATCAACAAGGTGTGAGCTACCACACACCTTGTTTGTATGCCAGGGCTGTTGGCACACAAACAAGGAGGAGGTGCTGCTGGGCTCATAATACCAAAGAAAACCCGCAGATCTTCTGTCATGGATTTTTCTGTTTTTTGTTTTTTTCTAAGGTGAGCTTTGGTCGCATTTGCTTTACCTCATACATTTCCCTCCACTGCGGGTTCAGGTTGCTGTCCACGTGGTGTGAGGTGAAGATCTGGGTTCCCACGCGCAGCACGGCGTACGGGTCCGACTTCCCGTCAATCAGCCCCTTGATGACCGTGTCCTTGGCCGTGAGGTCCTCGGCTTCCAGCAGGTGGATACGAACAACTCCCTAATGGGAACATGTGCACACGGAAAGAAAATGACACAAATATAGCTACTGTGGTTTCAGATATCTGGAGAAACCCACTATGTAAGAGACTTACCCTTGGCAGAGGGGAGCGAAGCTGCGCCACATGCAGGTCAGCCACTAGGGGGATAGTGAGGCGGTTGGGGAGAACCAGGTGGGAAGCTATTGCGTCCATGATCATCGTGTCCGACATGGCACTGCAAATGAATAATATTGGGCAATATTACCAATACTATCCAAATGAATATTTGAATAATACATGTATTTATGATATATGCATTTTGCTGGTTAGTTTTCTTATATTTTAGGTACATTTTTATATTTGGCTGTTCAAACTGACATATTATGTTACATATTTATGTACACAGTGTAAAAGCAGACACTAAATGACTTTATGAGCCCATTAGCTAACCTGTTCCTGTACACGTAAGCTCTTTTGTTAGTCTCCGATTTTCTACCGGACGCATAGAAAGCAAATTCATTTCTGACTTTTCTGTTTGTTGGAGTAAATGTCCAACTCAGATGGATAAAGACAGAGAAAGCAAAGAACAAGTCGTAAAAACTCACTTGAGCCCGGGGATATCCAACAGATTTGTAAGTCCAGTCCAGTTGATGTCCAGCTTCTAGCAGGCGAACGAGAACAGTAGTTTTAAGAAATGTCTTACTCAGATATGAAAGTGGGGGCAAACGGTGAAAACACTCACAGGCCTGCGAATAAAGAACATCGTAACAGCTCCGACCAGAGGCACGTCTCCGATCAGGGGCTCCAGGATCACACGCAGCTTTCCGTGGAGCTACAGAAGAAAAAATTGACTTAAATCTAATGATAACTTTCAATTTGTGCAAAAAAAAAAAGAAAAAAAGAAAAAAAAGACTTCCCACTGTACCTGCACTCCCTTCACACCGGCTTTGCAGAAATACTTCTTAATTTCGACATTTATTTCCACATCACCGGCGTAGCTATAAAGAGGAGACAAATGTAAAGATAAATATTTAACTAAGGGGAAGCAGCTTGCAGGTGTTACGACAGAGCTGTTATCTTTGTGGTGAATACACAGATCTGCTGTTACAAACAAACAGACTTCTTCTTGGTATTTTAATTCAAGGAGGCTTTTAGTCTCGAACCAGAAAAGCTGGAGCCGTGCTTAAAAGGACAGATTAAGGAATGTTGTGCTGGGTTACCTGAGGTACAAATCCAACATAACTTGTCTTTTATCGTTCTCTGTGTGAGCCTTTACACCAACCAGCTTCAGAGCCTGTGAAACACAAAGACAGCCTTCAATTAAAGCAAACTGAAAACCTTCTATAGAGCACACTAGCAGAAAAAAAATCCTTTCTTCTAATACATTCATGGAACCTTAGATAACTTCATTTGCTGTGGGTTGTTTGGTTTTTATGCTGTGATCATAAAATAAACCCTTAGGCGACAGACAGTTCTGATGCCCTACCCATATAAGTACTTTAAATGAATGCACTTACAACATAGTTAGCGACTCATTCATGGCAGTGTAAAAAAAAGACTTTTTTAAAAAGTTCCTATAAAACTTGACTGTAAAAACATGGAATAAGCTTGCAAGCTACATTATTAGAATATCTCATGCTACACAATCTAAGCAAACTAATAAAAAGCTCCCATGCAATCTGTCCCATGAACACACCTTCTCTCCCAGGTTGACCTTAGTGAAGTTGAGAGTCTGCAGATGGATGCTGGAAGCCCGGATGGCAGGAGCGATGGTTCCTACCAGCAGCTTCTCCAGATACTGGCCAACAAAGGGCCAGGCCTGCTGCAGGATCTGCACAACAACAGAGCATACGGCCGTTCGTCACGCCGCCAGCACTCATCCAAGCGATGCAAAAAGAATATTCCAAATCATTATCAAACATGCCTTATCTGCATCAATTTTGGGGATTAATGTATGCTAAAATTCCATGTGTACGCTGTGCATGCGTTAAATCCTCGCTGTGGGACATCACACTAATTATCTATAAGCTGTCAACTCCAATAGATGTGGCAGCATGTCTACAAGTGCAAATGATCTCTTGGCTGACACATCAGGAAGACTGGAGTGGTTAAGCAGGCTGGCTGAAAAATGAGTCCCATCATCTGTCTGTCCTACAAGCAGGTCGTCTGTCGCAGACTTCATTACAATTTCCCCTCAAGATCACCGCTCTCCGTTATCAGTATTCATACTCACGCTCGCCCTGTGCTGATGCGAAGTGACTGCACTGACAGAGACAAAGAAGTTGCAATATGATCTGAAACGCTTTCCTCTTAATTACATGAGCGGATAATCCTCGCCGGACACCGGGCATGCACCAGCAGACCGCTTAAGAGTCCACTTGTGCATACTTTACCTTATTAATAAATGCAAGCCCTTAATGCTGTTGTTGTGGGAAGTTACTCGAGTGAATCGGGGTTGCCTCCAACGCCAGATGGAGCGGAGCAGCCCAAAGTCACACAGATAGCTCTGTGTTTAAACAGAGGGAAAGTACACAGCTACCTACAGGCGAAACGGACGAAGGAGAGAGGGAGCATACCTTATTCAGCCACTCCACTTTCTCCACATCTGGAAAACTGACCTGTAGATGAAAAGCAATAGAAACTGAGTAAAATACTGGGAGTTACATACATTTAGTTATGCTACAGACAAAGATTTCAATGTACTTTAGAGTGATTTTATCTGATGATGACATCATCCAAAGGCTTCACAATCTGAAAGTGCGGCATGGATTTATATTCACCAACGCCGCCTTGGTCAATACTTTAGAGCTTTACGGATGTCTTTGGGAGAATCCCCCAAGGTTAGTCCATTTACAAAATGAACTGTTGAAAATTCATCAAGGCAAAGCACTGGATGCAGAGCATCTGCAAACCACAAACACCCACTTAGACCAACATGATTTAGGCCTGGACTTTAACTAGAGCATCGTAAAACACAAATGTCTTTGATCTATGCAATTTCATTGTAGCTGGTGATATTTTTAGGGTCGTAGTCTAGCTGGAAGACGAACCTCCAGCCAACCATCAAGTATTTTTGCAGACTCTAACAGATTTTCTTCCAGTGTTGTCCAGCTTTTGGCTTCGCCTATCAACTCTGATCAATTTCCATGCAGTAGAAAAGCCTACCCACAGCATGGTGCTGCCACCACCATGTCTCACTGCGGGGGGAGTCAGGTGTGCAGGATGATGTACAGTATTACTTGTAAAAAAAATAAAATAAAATTATTTTCTTCAAAATATGTACTCTCTTTTGTGAAGTGAAATATGAAATATATTACAGTTTGAGAGTGGACCCTGCCTCTCGTTCATTGACTGCTGAGATAAAAGGCAGCTGTTTATCTGACTGATTTTAACGTTAGGAGTGAATTACGCAGTTATTCAACTGATGAATAAATTTCCCTTTACGTACATTTACTTTAAATAGACATATCTGCAGTAGAAAAATGGTTTTAAACATGTTAAACTAAGCTGAGAGCTTCTCAGGAAACCAACTAACCACATATATCTTCTATCTTCTTATAAGATCTATGCTGACAGCATCCTAACAAACACCAGCACACACACACAAACACACACGCACACACTGTTTATTCTACAATCTTGCCAGATATGGAGGTCCTGATCACTGCCTAGCTCATACAGTTTTTGGAGCATAAAATGATCACAAGCTGGTTCACAGAGAGAGAAAATATATATGTATAAAAAAAAAACTCTACAGAAAATCTGCCTCTGAATATCTAAACTATGGGGAAATGACGTGTGTAAAAGTGTGGTTTTTATATATGTGATCGTGGCGAATGTAATTAAAGGCATAAAACCGTAATAAACGATGAAGGTCAGATCGAGCTGCACATTAACTTCCCATGCGGAGCTGAAAGCTGCAGAGGAGGATTCCCCCTTACCCAGGGAGGCAGATCCCTCCTGGCTCTGAGCAGCTTCTGAGTGGTGAACTCCATCTCGTTCTCCAGGAGGAACATAGACGACTTGAGCCTCATCTCCTTCTCCTGCCGACCGTGCTTGTATCTCATGTAGACCATCAGCCCGAGCAGCACCAGGCTTATGCTGAAGCCGTAATATCCGGCCAGGTAAACCGGGAGGAGAGCAGCCAGGCATTTCCCGTACGACCACAGCACACTGACTGCTCCCTCACCGGGGGGGCGGCTCGGTGAGGTCGGGGCTGCTGGTGCCGTGCCACCGCTCATGTCCGGGTCTCCGTCTGCGGTGTGCATGTTGTTGAGATCCGGATGGCTTCACCGTCAGCTCTCTAGGTCTGGCCTCTTCTTCCTACCTTCCCTGCAGAGAGGCGAGTCCCGGCGCAGAGCGACGCAGTTTAATCACAGGAACCATAGAGACAAAAAAAAAGGAAAAAGAAAAAGAAAAAAAGAAAAAAATGTTTCTATTCGCCTCGGTTCCGCAGGGCACTGTCGTGAACCGCTCCGCGTCTGATCCGTTTGAGCTGCTCTGGAGGAGCAGAAGAAGCGGAGACCGAGACCCGAGAGGGCGGGCTCAGCTTCAAGCCCTGCATCAGATCAAGCACGAACTCAGACCCTGGTATTAACTTGTAGCGTCATGTGCTGCTGGCGGGCGGAGCGTACACGCAGAAATGCAAAAAAAAAAAAAGGTATGTTGCATCTGGAGATGAACGTGATCATTTAACCACCGAAAACAGGACTACTTCCAACTCCATCCAGCAAATAAAGCAGCTCGACCCGTTGTCTTTTAACTCTGCCTGTCAATCACAGGATAAATCCTCCCGTGTGCGCAGGCGCTCATGTCCACTGCAGCAACTTTACAGCAGCACCAACAGGTTCATGTGTGGATACAAAAATGAATCTCGGATTAATTCATGATAGATGTAATTCGGTTATTTCTGGTGGTTTTTAATGATCACGGCAGCTGATCAAATCCCAACATCCACTTGACCAGAAATGTAGAATATGTCATAAGACCAAAGGGACCTATACAATCAATGGGAAACCCGCTAACAGTCACTGACCAACTCATATGAAGCATATTAATAGAAAGTTGAGTGGAAGGAAAAAATAGGCTAGAGGGAAGGGCACGAGAAAAGGGGAAGAAGCGTGTTACCCGTGATAAATCCTTACTGAAATTAAAGTAAATTGTAAATAATGAATCTGGAGAAAGAGTAAAAAGAGACATGATCCAAGTTATATGAAGTCCAGTGTGAAGTTTCTACTGCCTGTGATGATTTTAAGAGCTGTGTCATCTGCTGGTTTTGCTCAACTGTGTTTTATCAAGTCAAGTCAACAGCAGCGATCTACCAGAGAACCTTAGAGCACTTCATACTTTCCTTTGCTGACAGGCTTTCATGCTAATTACATTTTCCAGTGGGAGTTGGGACTTTAGCACCGCCAAACAATTAACAGCATGGTGTAAATATCTTATGAACAAAACTATATGAAAGCAGCCCTGTGCTGACTGTGATATAATGTCTGTGAAATGATCAAAATGCATGCTTCTTTCACCTTTTCCAAGAGTACCACTTTGAGTGAATTTCTGAATTCCCAATAACAATTTAAGGTCAGAACTACAACAACAACAACAAAGTTAACCCAAAATTTGTCTTTTACTGATGCCCTGGTAATAAAAGGGTTAATGACCATGATGTGTCTGTGCCTGATTAGCTACTAAATTAGCCTAACCTAGGATATAAGGAGCACTGCCAAGAGGAAGATGAGAGACTGACGAGCTGAAGGTCATAACTTCTTTAACAACTGAGAAGTGCCACAGGCTGGTTACATCAATGCCCGACTGGAAAATCCATTTTTTATGAGGCTTATGTTTTGATCTTCTAAACGGATCATCATTTTTTTTCATAAGCCGCGGTCACCAAAGTTAAAAGAAACAAACTCTTGAAATATAATAGTCTGTGTGTAATGAAGCTGTATACTGACTTTTGTTTTTTAAATTACTGAAATAAACTAACTTTTCCCATTATTCTCCAGATTGCAGCGATGCAGCAGTATCGCTGTGCTGCACACAGATCAATATTACTCTTGTTGTATCCAAGCAGCAGCTGAGCCGCCATCCAGGGTATCGCAGAGACAGTGTCTCCACAAAAAGAGGGCAAAAATGATAAAACATGGAACAAAAACGGACATTTACATGAGTTATTACACTGTAGCCTTTCCACATGTCTCTCATTTGCAGCGCCTCTTCTGCCAACAAAACAGACCTGGTTTAAAATAGCTCAGGTGTTTCCTGGTAACAGACACTTGTCTGTATTTGCTCTGAGGGTGAAGGCTTTTATGATCCTTTGTTTACAGAGAACATGCACTCTGTGAAGCAGCCATAATCAAGTCAAGTGAGACGTATCGTGCACCTTTTAACAATATCCATACCCCTGCAACATTTTCCCATGATACAAAGGTCAGTGGTATTTTTTTGTGTGTTTTAAATGATGAACACATACAGCAATTTACAGACAATAAGGAAGCACTATCATGGGGGCAATATAAAGTTGCTGTTTTCCACTATTTTAAAGTCCATTCTCTGAGCTGCATGGAGACAGTGTAAAGTCCTTAGAACAGGTTGATGTGCTCAATCTTCCCGGTCAGTAAAAACCCGAGCAAGTCCGCGCACTCCTAAATCTGGCCTTGAAATGTTGCAAAAACAGCATGACTGTTGTTATAAAAACCACAAGAGGCTCTGTTTTCTGCTTTGGTCACGTGCTATGCAAGGGAAAGATCAATCATGTGGAAGAAAGATGTTCTGGTCAGATGAGACCAAAACTGAACGTTTTGGCCTCCATGCAAAACGCTGCGTTTCCCCAGTGAATACCGGGAGGGTGGAGAGACGTGTGAGATCTGTGTGGTTAATGGTTTCTGTCATGATCCGTGGTTTTCTGTGTGTTTTTGAGTTTTTCAATGTGTTCCTGTTTCCCTGCGAGTCTCTGTCCTGTCCTCCCCGTTGATTGCTCCCCAGGTGTGTCTCATTCCCTTAATTACCCCGTGTATTTATACCCACCTGTTGTCTGTGTTCCTCGTCGGGTCCTTGTCAATTGTCAAACGTTGCAGTCTGCGTCTGTCCGTCTTCCCAGTTGTACTGGTTAAGTCCTGTGTCAACGTCAGTTCCAGTTTATTTAGTCTTCGTTGTCAGTTGCTACCGGTGCTTAGCTGCGAGCTAGTTGTTCCTGCCGTGCTGCCTGATTTGGACTATGTGAACTACATTCATCATTAAATTCATATTCATCATTAAATTCATCTTCACCATAACCTGGGTTCTCTGCGTCATCTCCTCACCACTTCAACCCCACCTTATGACAGTTTCCTGTAAAATTCTCAGATGTGACTAAGTTGTTACACCAGCATTCTCTTTCTATCTTATTAGATTTGATTCTGTTCAAGGTAATTGCATGCAAGGGGAAACATATTAACTGTTTGGAAGTACTACTTTTCAACTGACACGTTTACGGGTAAAACCGATTAAGTAACATTTCACTTCTTCAAACTTGAAGTACCTGAAGTTAAATACATAACCTTGACCTTATTGTCACATTTTTTCCATATTACAGCTGAGCAATTCAACGTCTCCTTGGACACACAAAAAAACTAACTAATCAAGACGTGGAAGGCAAAGAATGCATACTTTTATTTTATTATTATTTATTTATTTTACAAATAAAGTAACACTGTATATGGCTCTGGAAGCTTTACATAAGTGCATTTAAATCTTTTTAAATTAATGTTTGTAAAAAATAAATAGGAAAGCAGCACATTTTACTTCCACTTCTCGAATATCCAGATCTGATCTGTTAATCTGTCCAGTTATAAATATTTTAAGTGGGCAAAAATGCTTTTTTTTTTCGTTCCATTGGGAATATTACCTTGTAACTTGGAATTCTCATGTTAATAAATGTAATTGGATTTTGGGATTATCCTGTTTTTGTCAGTCTTGTTGATTTTTGCTTTTAGTCCCAAGCATATTGTAAATGGCCTACATTACTTATTTTGCACACATAATAGTGTCTGAGTCTGCAAAAAAAGAACATCCTCTTTTCTCGTGACTTTCTTTTTAATCATTTTGAAAACATTTTAAAAACATTTTGAGCACACTTGGAATTTATTCATTTCAATCCACTCACTGAGCCAACTCTTCACCTTTTTTTAAATCCACAAGCACTGTAATTGGTTTCGTACATTCTGACAGTTTATTAGTTCCGCAGCTAAATCTTAAGAAACATGCCTCCATTGGTCTCTGAAACCTCAAAACCCATACATTAAGAAATAAATGTTTCAATAAAAACACTGATAAGAGAAAAAATTGAATTATCTTTTCTAAGTTACAGCAGAAGCAGAAGTGGAAGTCACAGGATTGTGAGTCTGAGATGTTGAAATGATGTGGGCACTGATGTAAGAAATGGTCGAAGCCAGCTCATAACTGGGTCTCATGCTCAAGTGAAACCTCTGACCTTGGCAGAACTTCAAAAACATTTAGAGTCAACAAACAGAAACATATTTTTTTAGCTGTTGGAAGCTTGACATTGAACTAGCAATTACTACTATTCGTATTATAGGGCAATGCAGCTCTTATAAAGGAAACTGTATTTTCTACTATTTACATGGACTGAAAACCCCTTTTGAAACAGCTTGGTCGCTTCAGCTTGATTTTACTTTGAAAGGCGCCATCTAGTGGGCACTCTCTTGCTTACCGAAGCTGCCTCAGTTCGAAAGTTAATGTTCAACCAATTTATCTCTAAAATGTTGAAGAGCTGTAAAAGACACCTGTTATGATCCCACATGTTGTTGTATTATTTACAAAAACTCATCGGAATCTCAAAGGAACATATCATGAGTTGTAAGCAGTAAATGCTAACAATTCAACACGTTCAACAGTGTGATTTGCCATTCTTTCATCCTGGTAACCAGCAGTGTGCAGCAACACTTGAGTAGGAGGCATGCACCATTCTATGGTTCTTAGAGCTAAGAACTCCAGTAACTCTACAGTATCATGAAGGGCAAATTCACCTTGTCTGATGAAAAAATTACTTTTTTTATCCACCTGCTTGGCTAACACCACGATTAAAAGTATATTTATGTCTATAGCAAACTTTTATTATAAATGTCATACAGCTACAAAACAATATTAATGCCACAATAAAACACACACACACACACACACACACACACACACACACATATATATATATATATATATATATATATATATATATATATATATATATATATATATATAAATTCCCTTCTCACCCTCCGCGGGTGGTTTCTCTTAGCTCGGGTCCTCTACCAGAGGCCTGGGAGCTTGAGGGTTCTGCACAGCATCTTGGCTGTGCCTAGAACACTCTGAAAGGCAATACCTATTCTTACTTACAATGGGTTTGTATGCTTTACTCAAGTCTCACTAAATTGTTTATTCAACTCAAGCAATGTGAGTAATGTACATGTTTGGTCTGAGAAAAGTACAAGACTACGTTATTTTGAGTAAACTACATTTGACTATTTTTGTTACTGGAGTGAATGCTTCAGCTCAGCAGTGTCCAGGACGAAACATCCAAGATCCATAAATACATCGAGGACAAGGCCTCAACAGAGAATGTGTTCAGCGAATGTCTCAGACAATGGGGAACGGAGGATGAGGTACTGGAGGTACCATCATGGGAGGACAAGCCCCTACATGGGATGTACCACCGACAAATAACTGAAGTGGCTGAAATCAGGAAATCCTGCCAATAGCTGGAAAAAGCTGGACTGAAGGAAAGCATAGAGGTACTCATCCTGGCCGCCCAGGTACAGGCCCTAAACACCAGAGCAATAGAGGCTCAGATTTACAACACCAGACAGGACCCAAGGTGTAGGTTGTGCAAGGAGACATAACCAGGTACGCTTGTTTATGTCGTTCCAAGCGTACCTGGAACGACATAACCAAGTGGCGGAGTGCATAGTGTACAGGAACATCTGTGCAGAATATGGACTGGAAGCCCCGAGATCAAAGTGGGGAACACCCCCAAAGGTGGTGGAGAATGACCGAGCCAAGATCCTGTGGGACTTCCAGATCCAGACAGACAAGATGGTAATGGTGAACCAACTGGACATTGTGGTGGTGAATAAACAACAGACGTGGATATAGCAATACCAAGTGATTGCAACATCAGGAAAAAGGAGCAAGAGAAACTGGAGAAATACCAGGGCCTCAGAGAGGAACTGGAAAAGGCCTGGAAGGTGAAGACCACAGTACCATGTAATACCATACCAACTTTATTTATGACGCACTTTATACACCAATAAATTGATTAAAAACAGAAGAAAACTGACCAGAAGTAGAAGGGTTAAGAACACGACTTTAGCACAGGACAGCATTATCTCAAATAAAACAGGCATATGGTCTGAAAATAATGAGTCACCAATCACCAAATTAAAAACTGGTAGACCATAAGATAAAACCATATCAAGACTGTGACCATGCTCATGGGTAGCATTAGTCACAGACTGCACAAAATTAAAAGAATCGATAACATTAAGAAATGACTGAGCCATAGGTGAAGTAGGACAACAGACATGAATATTAAAATAACCAACAATGAGAACTCGGTCACACCTCGGCATGATATCAGCCAAGAAATCAGAAAAGTCATTTATAAAGTTTTTGTTGTACTTTGGTGGCTGATGTTGCAACACATTCTCACTCCCAACTCGTCATATATTGACGCTTGGGCAGGTTCCCTCAGCGTCACATGTTGACGCATCGGGTTACCCCTTCGCGTTAATAATTGACGAGAAGGGTTCTCTCATTGAATGCTGTGCTGTACCGCTAAGTGTCCGAAACTGACGATCTAGGAACGAATAAGATGACGAGTCTATTCTATTTTTTTTAAAGGCACACAATTCGTGCAGAGCTCGAATTGTGTGCTTAGCTGTATGTTTTTAACAATTTAGTTAATTTTACTTAAGTCTTAAAAGATCGTCCGGTTCTCCGAAGCCGCGATTTTATCTTCATTTCTGCTGCAACAGACGCGAATATTTTAATATGGTAGAATTACACCAGTTTCACCGATGTCATCGTCACGTCATGATTGTAAATAACGTAATATTCTCATTTTTACATAATAAAAAAGGAAACGAATACGTATGGTATTTAGAGTTTATGAGGTTACACATAATAGCGGCATGCTCCTCCGAA